>NC_090247.1:33144391-33444391 GCF_037325665.1 Littorina saxatilis
TTATATGGAAAGCCGTTTGGCTCATAACTATTACAGCTGTAATTTAAAATAAATACAGCTGTATTTAATGTTAAATACAGCTGTATTTAATCATAAATACAGCTGTATTTAAAATAATTACACCTGTATTTAAAAATATATACAGCTGTATTTATTATTAAATACAGGTGTAATTATTTTTTAAATACAGCTGCATTTAAAAATAAATACAGCTGTAATTTAAAATAAATACACCTGTATTTAATGATAAATACAGCTGTATTTAATCATAAATACAGCTGTAATTATTTTTAAATACAGGTGTATTTATTTTTAAATACAGCTGTATTTATTATTAAATACAGCTGTATTTAATAAATGCAGCTGAAATAAATTAGAACTTGAATCGGAAAATGTACGACATGCAAAGCGACAATCTCGTGGAGATACTACTTCCGGTTTGCGCCATGCACTTCCAATAGCGACGCCACTGGATCAGCCCGCCATTGCACGGTCAATTTGTTGCAGTCTGGTAATGAGCCAGAAGAAGTTTTAAGAAGGTAAGCAACGTTTTGTTTGCTTGTTCATTTATGACTTAATGGAAGAAACAATGCGTGATCTTTGAAACACGAGTACCGGTCCCGGTTTCATAACCACTGGCAGTGGCAATCAAAAATGGCGTGTGAAAGCAACTTTCTGTGTTTTGGAGTTCATTAAATGTTGGGATGAATATGTCAGGTTGAGGATGCACATTTCTGTAGGTTCATCTCGGTATTCACCCCCTCGGCTTTCTGTTGTAAATATTAAGCTGAGCACGGTGATCGAATGTGGAAGCTACGTTTGGTCAAAGGTCACAGAAGATTTGCGTCGTGCAGCGAAGGAAAGAATCGCGATCTTGTTTCCGAATCGGTACCTCTTTGTTTTTCATTAGACCTGTCCTTCTGCTTGCTCGGCTTTGTTAGATGTTTGCATATCGTGTTGCTATTTTCTTTGCTTTTATTATTGTTTCTTACTTGTGCTTCGTTTATCGATACAACGCAAGTAATAAAAGTGTTTGGCAATTTTCAGGGAAAATGGAATGCTACAAGTACAACGCATGGTGTATTCCAGGATATCTGATCAAGAGTTGGATGCGTTGGTGGAACCAATTACTGCTTCCAACAAGCTTACTGGGTCCTTAATGATACAAGCTCGTCTGAAAGGACAGGGACAGTACTTCAGGTAACTCTTCTGTGCTGAATATTAGAATAGTAAAGCTTCAAAAAGGAATTTTAAACTGTTGAAAAACAACTGAGAAATGGACCAATGTTTCACAGTCACAGATTCTGATTTTAAAGTTAAGTAATACCGTTTTTATATTTAGTCAAGTTTTGACTAAATATTTTAACGTAGAGGGGGGAATCGAGACGAGGGTCGTGGTGTGTGTGTCTGTCTGTCTGTCTGTGTGTGTGTTTCGATCCATCATACAACGCCGCAGCTATGGAGGTCAATGCGTTGCTTCGGCAGGGCACTGTGGACTCCCCTAGAGTTGTATTTTGGGACCATGATTTTATGTTTTCCGCTGGAAAACAGTTTACGTTACCTGAATTTGCAGTGTCATTTCCTGGGTGATGGTGTGCATCTAGCAAACGTATATTCCCAAGCTTGGGACCTGTTGGCGTAACATATCAAGATCAAGAAGATCAAGCAACGTCAGGACAGGCCAGGTTGTACAAGTCCCTTCGTCAGGCGATAAACACAGTCGGTTTTGTGTGATTAAATAATGTTGTAGCCGGGTCAGGTTGCATTGTGCGTTTTGACTGATCAGCTTACAAAGCACGGGTATAGGAACAGGGAATCTTCAAATTGTTTACATTTTCTTTTTTGTTTGATGCGGGTGGTGGCATTATAAATCGACGGCTCTAAATGGGGTCAACCAGATCGGTAGATGGGAAGTAACTCGAGTTTATGACAGGCTCGTTGTGGATGATGTCCCTTGTCTAAAAACCAGTTCAAGGTGGAATGGTTCTTCGATCAACACGATTGTTGAGTGTTCTGTCAAATCAAGATATCGTGACATGTTTCAACAGTATGTTTCTGTGTTGGTGGATAGTATGGATCAGTGTTTTTCCAGAGTACTTGGAAATAATTTTCAGGTGAGATTCTGATGAACATGTTGTGTTACGATGCCTTTTCATGTGAGCGTTTGTCAATTCAGAGAATCAGAATATTTGTTCCTGTGGAGGTACTGTATGTCAATTACCTCGGGTGTTTGTCATTTCAGTGAATCAGGAAATATTGGTTCCTGTGGAAGTACTGTTTTGTCAATCACCTGTTATTTTGCCTAGGAGATTCCAAATTTATTTTGGTTGTGGGCTAGGTAATATTTCATGTGTTTTTTGACTTAGAGAATCGGGAAATGTTTTTCCTGTGGAGGTACTGTTGTCACTTGTGTTGGCTGGTGCCTCACAGATTACAAACACTATTTTGGTTAAAGTACATGTACTCAACTCAACTCAACTCAACTCAACTCAAATTTTATTGGCTTCAATTTTCATAGAAGAATTTGTCTTGCGCTTGGGAGAAAGTAAGAGTATAACATATAAAAACAGCATTCATATCACATTTCATGTATCACACACAGTAATCACTAGTATAAGCCTACAATTATCACATTTGTACCTGTATCATACATGCAAATAAATAGTATCACATTTCCACGTATCACACACAATATATACATTACATAACATACAGCAAGCTTCCATCTCCCGCCCCCCCCCCCCCCCCCCCTCCCACATATACATATCCTCGCACGTGCGTCGACTCCATACAATGACATCATCAGTCCATTAACTAAAATGCACAATGACTAGTAGTGGGTACATGATACTTAATACGTGCTCAACTAGACCTGCTAACTAAAATAATAACAGAAACAAAAACAAGGACTGGGCACAACATTTACACACGTGTGTGACCTACTTACATCAAGTGCCTGTGATCTATAAATAACAATGATTGCGTTTAAAGTAAAACATGAATAATGCCGATGTTTGCTAACAATGAATACATAATAACTAAGATAAGAATGTATGTGCTTTCATAATATGATTATTTTATAAAACACAGTGGGGAAATTTGGAAAATAATTTTTATACGAAACTGCGCACATCGAGTCGAGCTCTGTGGCGTGTGTGTTCGGAGGCAGGAGACACACATGGCTGTGGATATTAATGTTCGGTGGATTAAAAAGGATACCCCGACTTCGGCAGGGCAGAAGGAGGTACAAGACGGTGTGCTGTATTGCTGTGTGTGAGTGTGCTGTGCAGACCTTCTGTGTTATGTGCATGTTCTATTCTAGTCTGTCCGTAGGCTCATCTGAGGGCCTATTGTGTACAAGGGGAGGTCACTTCCGCCTTATAAACAAACACATGTGGAGACCCACAGAAATACCATAGCATCGTAATGAAAGAGGGCAAAAATACTGATAACAGCAAGGTAAGACAGGTCTAGGACATTATTTCTAGGACTGACTAAGCAAAGGAACAACATCATGATCTTCAAAGCAAATTATGATAGTGAGAACAAACAGAATTCTTACTCTTCTGACTGCTCCCAGTGATTGACATTCAAAACAGACTGTTCTATTCTAAATAGTTGTAAAAAACTTCATAAGAATAATATTAAACATACATACTTGATTTGTTTAAACATAATTCTAGTGTAAAAGTATACTTTATAAGTTGTGGAGATAATTTTAAAACATTAAGATTAAGATAAAAAAACACAACAATAACATGACAACATTAGTGTACAATGCATTCCTAGCTAGCTCTGAGGAAAACTCCATTGTACATTTTTGCATGCATGCACTAAGTGGTATCATTGAGAACTGAGATGGCGGATGGAATAAACGACTTCCGCATGCGAGAGGTTCTACACTTTGCAGCTCTGTATCTACGCCTAGATGGCATGAGTGCAAACTGATCATGCAGGGGGTGCGATTCATCTTCAACGACCTTTCGTGCTTTTGTGGCTGTTCTCTTATGCACCAGTTCATCCAAGCTTGGAACTGAACCCCAACCACCTTTTCTGCCTGTCTGATCACTCTTGCCAGATGGCTCTTGTCCTCTACAGTAGCCCCATAGTACCATATACATGAGGTTGAAGGTCAAAAACACTTTCAATGCTGGCTCTGTAGAACATTGCCAGTATTTCAGGGCAGACCTTGAACTGCTTGAGTTTCCTCAGAAAGTACAATCTTGAATTGCACTTGCTAACTACCTTGGCTATGTGTTTTGACCACGAGAGATCTGAACTGATGATGCAGCCCAAGTATTTGTACTCTTGTACTTGTTCTACCTCTTTCCCCCCTATCACTAGTGGCTCTGTTTCCTTTTCCCCTCTCCTAAAGTCTGTGATCATCTCTTTTGTTTTGCCCACATTGAGGTCTAGGCTGTTCTGGTCACACCACTCTACTAGTTTGTCCACCTCCTGTTTGTACACTGTGTCATCATCATTCTGTATCAGGCCTACCAGAGCTGAGTCATCAGCAAACTTCGAAAGTTTGCCATTGGTGGCTCTACAGTCGTTGGTGTACAGGGTGAAGATTGTCGGAGACAAACAGCAGCCTTGTGGACTCCCTGTACTGATCTCGAGGCTGTCTGAGATGACCCCGTCTACTGCCACGTACTGAGATCGACCCACCAGGAAGTCGATAATCCACTTGATGATCTGCGGACTGACTGACAGTGGGCTAGGTAATATTTCATGGTGGGGCTGATTTTTCAGAGAATCAGAAAACATGGTTCGCTGTTGTTCTTTTTGTCAAATTAAGCTATAGGGCCTCAGAGATTCCAACATTAGTTAGTATGTGGATTTGTTAGCCAGGTATTATGTTGGTGTGTGACAGTTCAGAGAACCATGATGTAATTTCCTGTTGGTGTTCTGTTTGTCATAAATGTATTGAGCCTCAGAGATTCCAAACTCGTTTGGTGGGGTACTGGGTGCCAGGATTTGAGTTTGACACAGAAAACACAATTGGTTTGAAGTACTTTGGGCCAGATTTTAATCAATTTCTTTGGTTTGTATTTCAGACTCCCAAAATCTGGTGACAACTTCAGAAGTATGGGATATTAAACACCTTTTACAGGCTGAACAGTGAAGAGTTGTTAACTCCTGCAAGGAGCAGCAGACAAGTTCAAGGCTTATGTGTAATTCTCAGTAATCTGACAAATAAGGCTGTGTTCACATATCCTGTTTTTTATGCACAGGAATATGCCTCCCAGGAGGGCAGCGTCAAGGCGGGTAGCCGAAGTGACCCGAGCCGCTGCAGGTCGGCCGAGGGCCAGCAACCAGACAGCCTCGCAGCGACAACCCGGTGGGTTTGAGTCAGCCACAGCAGGAGGGGAAGAAAGCGCCACTGCTTTGGCCGCGGTATTGGCAGAACTACGCAGGCTGGGGGAGCGGCAAGTGGCCATTGTCTCGCTCCAGAAAGACAACCAACGTCTGCAAGAAGCTGTTTCGGGTGATCGTGAGGCCATCGCCTCAACATCGGGATCGATGACAACCGGTACCAGCAATTCTACCCTGTCTGGCTCGGTTGCCAACCTGGTCAACACAATCACAGGTGAGGCGGCCACCCAATTGGTGCCTGTTGTTTTGTTCGTCGAGGATAAAGTTAAACGCAGGATCTGGGGCCCGGGCGTCAATCCACAATGACAACTGAAAAGTTTCAAATGGAAGCGTGTCAATGTTAATTGTAATTCAATCTGACAATGATCTCTTTCCTGCGTTCATGCGGTTGCAAACAGACCAGAATTGGTTCTGTTCTGTTCACATAGTACTTTGAGTTCACTTACATGCAAGGGTGATGCACAGTATTCCTATGGAGAGAACTTCATCTTTAAGTGTACTTCGATTAACTGAAGATATTCAATTGTTTACTTCAATGTGGGAGGTGTGCAATGTGTAAATACTCATCAACTCAGTCAGTAAGATTTATGTGCAGGTGTATGATGCAGAGCTGTCAGCCCCTATGAAGCTTCATGTGTAGCAATCTTGAATTTATAGTGTAGCAAATGGTGTTTATCTTTAAGTATTGCATCATCTTATAATCCACTGCACCTACATGTTTATATGTCAAGACACAAATGTTGCAATAACTGTGTTCAGACAAGAAAACAGCAGCAGGAACAAATGAACATTGTAGAGTGTCTGTATAACGAAGTAGCATTTTCTGTTTTACAAGTAGCATGCTACATCGAAAGCGTAATAGTCTGCAGCTCTAATTGGGCCACTAATGCGGCATGGTGCTTTTGGATTCCACAAGTTATTTTGCATGTTTTTAAGGCAAATATGTCAGAAGCTCCTAAAGAACTTTAGTGGGTAAGCCTGTGACATTGTTGTCCACATAGAGAATACTATATGGTTTCCTATGAAATACCAGTTTTACACAAGTTGTGCTTTTTTTTATTAAACTGCGAACAATATTTCAAAACACTAGTGTAAAACTGGTATCAAACAGGAAGCCATGTAGTATTCTGTTTATCCTACATACAGGGTTCGTACAGGTCATGGAAAGTCATGGAATTTGATTTTTAATTTTCCAGGCCTGGAAAGTCATGGAATTTCAATTCAAGTCATGGAATTTCAATTCAAGTCATGGAATTTAACATAAATAAGAAAGAAAAAAAATTAACCTTTAGCACGCCAGCTTTCTTTCGAGTTGTTTCTTGACAACAAAAATGTATGCGGAATTGGAACGAATTACCAAGGAAGATCTTCGCAATGAACTGTGTATCGCGGTGAAAAAAATGACAGTTCGTCAAGTCACAGTGTTAGTGACGGTTATGAAACGGAATTTACGAAAGTGCAGATGGATACAAACAGTGGCTGGTCCAGTTTAGTGAAATGACAGGACCAGCAAACATTACCGATAATCTGACTGCGTAGCAAATGCTTGACTTGCTTGTCAAAGAGACACTGCGTAGAAACTGACTCAAATTCAGTGCAAAGCAAGCCAGTGTCAAAACTGGCAGTGACAAGATGTAAAAAGTTTGCGTGTTCGGAAATGGCGACCTGTGGATCTAGTCATGGAAAATGTTATTGAGGCTCATGGAAAAGTCATGGAATTTTGTTTCTAAAAACCAGTGGGGACCCTGTACATACTGTTGCATGTTCATTGCTGTAAATGTCCCTTTGTCGAAGCGCCCAGATTGAAGAAGCTTAAAAATTGAACCTGGATATCTCCGAATGCCTCGTGTAATCTTTTATGTCAAAGCAAGGAAATGTCACTGGTGTGGTGTTTACGTTCTTAAAATTCTTCCGAGTGTTCAAAGAAGGACGCTTGTTTCGGTATTGGAGGCAGTGAAAAATCAGGTCCTTGTCAGACAAGACCTCTTTACACATGCAATGTAGAGTGAATGGTATTGTTATGACATGAGTGGTATGTCACGTTAGTGTAATAAGTTGTATTCTTACACGCTCCACAAAGGCACAGAGTACGGGGAGCCATCCAGCGGGTTGATCCTGGTGGAGTAGCTGTCAGAGCTTTGGCGTTGAGGCCCACGAGACGTCGTCTGTACCAAGTATCAGGACCAAACGCTCTCTGGCATCTAGACGGATACCACAAGTTGATATCGTGAGTACAGCTACAAATACATACACTGGGCACAAAAAAATCCTTTTTCAAAATTTGGTGAATGTTGAGTGTGTCCGGTGGTGGGGAGGATGTTGGGGGTTGTGCCAGTTTGAACATGGAATTTGAGTGGATTGATACAGGTGGCATAAGGAATTCTCTTAAACATTATTTTATGACGCTGGAATCTTTCTTTTAAGACCTACATAACCCTGAGATAATAAGGTCTTATAATGGGGGTAAACTTACAGAGGTTATGAGCAGAATATCTTAGAGAACAGCATACCTGCCAATTGCTACGATTTTGGCGCAGCATGCTCCGATTTTGCAGGAATTGCTACGCTGCTACTCTAAGCCCTGAGCTGCTACGCTAAAAAAAAAAAAAAATGACAAGCGTGCAAAATGTTCACTTATTGCTTGACAATCAACAATGAACATTGCATAACTAGTCGAGTACCGATGGCTGGGAACCACTCCGTTATGACTCGATATTGTCCACGTGACTTGCTTAGCAAATCGTGAATTTTATTGCAAGCATTCGCATTTCCGGTGACTCTATGCGCCAATTGTGAATTTGATTAGAATATGCAATGCACTTGTTAAGTTGTAAGCTGTGCACAGTGACGGTGTTAGAAGTGGAAACTGGAGGGAGACAGGATAAAAACGGGGAAACGTAAGGGTGGTGAAGATTATGGTGCAAGTTCCACGCCGATGCGGGCAAATCATTTTCAACGATTTTTGCCGAAGAATTCGACAGACTTTGCGTGTATAGGTAATAATACCTGCTATTCCGACTTGGTTGTGTGACAGACGTTTTCTTCCACACGAGATTACGTTGATTGTCTAAATCTACTTTTTGACGGAAGTGACCGAACAACTGTGAATGACGTCTCGTTATATGGGAATGACGTCACAGTCATCGTCACATCTTTTTTTGAAGCATCGCATTCTTCATGACGTCTTTCTGTGTCTGCATCCGCAAAATGTTTGTTCATTCCGGAATCTTTGTCATCTATGTTCAGAACTCTGTCCTTATAGTGTCAGACAAACAGGCCTCCTGAGCGAACCACTTTCCAAGGGAAGTTAAATTCGCGTATGGAAACAGTACTGTCGTCTAGGGTGCCGTTTTCAGTATTCTGAGCGTTGAAGAATCTGTAAAAGAGAGAAACGATAACAGCAGGAGAAATAAAAGTCGTGTGTGCATTTTATGTTTTTTTGGAGTGACGATTTTGAGTTTGAATCCGTTCTTGCCATGCTCCTAAAGCGTGTAACATACAATCTTGCATACGTTTGCTTTAGTAGTGGCAAAGAAGGAAAGCGTGTGACATTGAACTATGTTTAGACGGTTGTAATGTCGTAGAGCTCTCAGAATCTTACAAACGTTTTTGATGGCATTTTAAATGCGGGCTTGCGATTCAAATTTAAGATTATGCGAGTGCTACGCTTATAAACACCAATTGCAACTCTGACATTGGGTGAAAGTTCCAAAATGCTACTCTTTGGGCTTCACAGGGGTTGGCAGCTATGAAACAGGGTCTTGAAAATGTCTTGTTTGGGATCGTAAAAGGAAGGGCGTCTTCTAAGGGGTAGGTGGGTAACGAAGGTGAGTCGTGTGCAAGTATTTGCTTTTCTTTTCTTTTTATTTTGTCATTTTCTGGATATGTAATGAAAGACTGGTCCATTGATGATTTCCCCACGGAATACAAAACATATTCTGGTTATACCTTACCATTTCTACTGGGTGGTTATTTAAATTTGGTTGCTTGGTGTTTTTTTTAAACAATAAACACCCCTTCAAGTTAACAGAGAAATAAGCAGAGGGGGGAATACTTTTCGGTGAATACCAGCTACCTAGTCCTAACAAATAACCACCCAGCAACCAGTCTGAATCCTCGATAGCTCATAGGTTGAGAAACCACACTGTGTGGTCACTGCTTGGTGACTGAAAAGTTCTGAATGCTCAAATATTCGAAAGAGGAAAGAGCTCATACATACTGCATTTACACTATTCATTTCAGGTTTCAACACACAGAATCCAATATAAGATCCATAAGTTTGGTTGTTTTCTAAATCAAAATCTACGTTGTACCAGACACAAGGTCTCAAGGCAAGTAACTCTCATATTTTGTGTAGAAAATAGAGTTGTTCCCATTTGCATTTGTACAAATAACAAGAAGAGCAAACGCTCGATCGAGTCACTTTCGCAGTTCTGAATATTATATGAGGCATCAGATGGACAGGAAGAAATTGCTATTCACAACACAATGAGTCACGTTCACATAAAATTTGAGCCCGGTCACTTTTATAGTTTCCGAGAAAAGCCCAACGTTAAGTTGTGTGTTGCCGAACAGAAAAGGCTAGTTATCTCCCTTGTTTTTCTGATAACGTTCGTAAAAGGCTACAGATGTAAATACTTTGATGTAAAGAATAATCCTACAAAGTTTCAATCACATCCGATGAACTTTGTCAAAGATATAAAATGTCTAATTTTTCCTTTGACGCTGACCTGTGACCTTGAAAAAGGTCAACGGTCAACGAAACCATCGTTAAAGTGTAGAGGTCATTGGAGGTCACGACTAAACAAAATATGAGCCCGATCGCTTTGATAGTTTCCGAGAAAAGTCCAACGTTAAGGTGGTGTCTACGGCCGGCCGGCCGGCCGGACAGACTAACACTGACCGATTACATAGAGTCACTTTTTCTCAAGTGACTCAAAAAGACAGTAATCTGTAGGTCAATTATATTTCACTTCATAAATAGAACTTTTTTTCCCGAGATACTTAAACATGAAAAGAACGCAAAAATATTTGCCTTATCGTCTTAGCAGAACAACTATGTACTTTATTTTATTCGAAATTAAATTAACTGCTATAAAGAGTTTGCAGAATTGCGCAATTTTCACAGAACTCTTCAACCATGGATTAATCACATGCTTGTGCAGGTAGACTGGCTGAGTGAATAATACTTGATCAAAATAATTATGTGTGCTGTGGGCAGGCTGTCTGTCTGTCCAAGGACAAAAAAATGTAACGTTGAGCTGTTATCTCAGAAGTTTATACAGCTAGACCTCTGAAACTTTGCACACTTTTAGGGTTTGATGATTTCACGAAGTGACCCCAGTTTCGTTGACCCTCATCAAATTTTGGGGTCACAGCGGGGTCATGTTCGTTTAATAAAAACTTAACGTTGATGTTATCTCAGATGTGTTTTTAGCTAGAGCTTTAATAGTACGCACACTTCTAGGTTTTGATAATCTACCAACTTGACATAAGATTGTGGGCGGGGATGTAGCTCAGTCGGTAGCGCGCTAGATTTGTATCCAGTTGCCTGCTGTCAGCGTGAGTTCGTCCCCACGTTCGGCGGAGATTTATTTCTCGGAGTCAACTTTGTGTGCAGACTCTCCTCGGTGTCCGAACACCCCCGTGTGTACACACAAGCACAAGACCAAGTGCGCACGAAAAAGATCCTGTAATCCATGTCAGAGTTCGGTGGGTTATAGAAACAAGAAAATACCCAGCATGCTTCCTCCGAAAGCGGCGTATGGCTGCCTAAATGGTGGGGTAAAAACGGTCATACACGTAAAATTCCACTCGTGCAAACCACGAGTGCATAAGAAGAAGAAGACGACATAAGGTTGATTGACCTTCGTCACAGCACACTTCGTCAACATCACGGGCAAAGAATCTAGACACAGCCATCGTCGAACGCTGAAGAAGAAGAAGATTGACCTTCGTCAAGTTTTGGGGTCACAGGGGGTCATGTTCGAATCAAAATATCTTAACATTGATGTTATCTCAGGTGTTTTTGAAGCTTGAGCTTTGAAACTTTGAACACTTGAAGGATTTGATCATCTACCTACGTGACCCTAGTTTGGTTGATCCCTGTCACATTTTGGGGTCACAGTGGGGTCAAGTTTGTAAAAGCTTTACATTGCGGTTTTCTCAGTTATTTTTATTAAATTTCACTGAATTGTATGTGTTATTAACCAGCTGACATTACCAAAATTTTGCTTATTTTTATCAAATTTTAGAGTCCCAGCAGTTAGTGGAATCCTCCTTTTAAGACCTACAAGACCCTTAAGGCTTATGGACATGACGAAGAAAAGTCATATAAAGCAATTGCTTTTCTTGATTTATTTCTTTGCAAAATTGAAGAAAGGTGGATTAAATGGGTTACACACCTTTTCTCAATGATATATATTAAAAATAATGGTCTTGATTCTCGGTCATGAAAAAGCACTTTGACCATTACTTTTTAATATTTACTGAGCATGTTACCTGTACTTATTTCCCAATAACTCTTTAATCAGAATTTGTGTGGTGAAATCACATATGGAAACGGATCTCTGTTTGTTATATTGCAGGTGGAAAATGGTGATTCATGGGGCAATCGATGGCTTTAGCCGGGCCACTACCTTCCTCCATGCCACCGAAACAACAGGTCAGAGACCGTTCGGGATCTGTTTTTGGGTGGAACCCAACGCTTTGGACTCCGCATGGACCATGGTGGCGAGAATCTGGATGTCGTCGCCCTCATGAATGAACACAGGGGAGAAGGGAGAGGCAGTGCGATGCAAGGCCGCAGTGACCATAACCAAAGGATCGAGCGTCTCTGGCTCGACGTCTGGAAAGATGTGGTGAACCCTTACCATGACCTGTTTACTGCAATGAGAACACCACAGGCAGAAGGTGGTCTGGGGATACTGAACATGGACAATCCCATTCACTTGTGGGCCCTCCACTATGTTTTTCTGCCGAACCGGTCCCTACAGTGGATTGTGGAACAGAAGAACCACCAACCCCTGAGGACAGAGCGCAACAGAACTCCCCTGCAGCTCTTCTTCAGGGGGATGCTGGAGAGACGAGCCAGCACATCCACAGCAGTACAGGACTTCTGGAAAGGGAGAAGCCTTCAATCGATAATCGAGGACCATCCTTTGCCAGACAGTCGTTAGGATGTGCCTGCCACGGCTTGCCCCCTCTCTGAGGAACAGCTCGTGCAACTAACGGAGCGCATTGACCCTCGGAGTGGGCCACCCACCAATCAACATGGTCAGATGTTGTTCTCCAGTTCGTTGCCAACATGCTCGAGTAAAAAAAAAGTTAGCTTGTGGACACCCCAAACCTGAAGTGTATAGCAGACCTGTGAACCCATACGATTTTGCCATATTTTGTACGCTTGATTGTCCAGACTACAAGCAGATTGGTCAGTGGAATCACAAGAAAAATTCATTGTCTACTTTTATTTACAAGCGCATTCCAAAGCCGATCCAGTGTTTTGACACATGATTACTGCTTTTGTCAATGAAAGAAGCATTCGTTTTAAATTGTAAACTTATTAGGCTACTTGCCCTATCCGCTCCAGCCACGTAATCGTGCAATAAATCTGCAATATCTTGCATGGCGTTGGGAGGTGTGCCTCAATTTGCGGGTTTGCTTTGAGACCTCAGAGTAAGGATGTGTCTGGGTGCAGACACTTCGCCTTCAAAAAAGTTAATTTGCACTGAGCAGCATTGGGCTGCAACAATGAAAGCCTCAAAAACAATCATAAAGTTTGTTCAAAGTACCAAGCATGGTAGAAGGTATAAGCAACTGTTTTTTTCAAATTGGTTTAAATCTGCGCTCTAATTCTAAACCAATCTTTGTAAAGTGGAAAGTCATTCAAATAAAGCGAAATTATGTCCGCTGTGTATTTTATTATTTTTAAACACAGGTACTGCACCACGAAAACAATATTGCTAAAAAAAATAAAAAAAATATGTACACTTTGTGAAAGAAAGTTGTAAAGAAAGTTTTACACAATGATTTGCCATTAGGTTACCTGTTTAATTGCACCAAACAGACATGGGATTCTTCCGTAAAATTACGGAATTCCGTAAATTTTTAGGCTCCAGGGATCATTCTTGAGATTCGTGCAAATCCGCTGAGAAAATGTTGGGATATATGTAGGTAAAGACCCAAGTTTTTCGGCCGGTCCGCTGATCGCGACGCTCCATTCCATACTATTCTTGAACGGTTGGTTCCTAAAACGGTCAGACTGTTGCTGGTCGATCCGTATGGGAACGCGCTCTGTGTCTTTGTCTCCTACAGTCACCGTTTCAACGTAGCTATCGGGGATTCAGTATAAGCTAAAGCATACCGTATGAGAATGATTCGGCGCCATTTTTACATCGCTTCGAGCCACTTGCCAAAATGATGAGGAAGCTAAAGCGAGACGAAACCGTTCTATCCCGGGAAATTGACCAGCAGAAGTACAAGAAAAATCTCTGGAGATTCGACTGGCTCGATGAAGTTGTATCATTGAGCTGGAAATACGAGAAAGGCCAGAAGACACAAGACGTGAAACTGAAAGTTGGCGATGCTTTTGCTAAAATCAACTTGCCGGGAAAGCTTAGTGCACTTTGTGCAACGATGTTAATGTTATCAACTACGGTTCCAATGGAAAGACTGCCCTCAAAAGCCACTTGAAAAGCAACAAGCACCTGACTATCCTGAAAACCCAGTCGTGTAATCAGTCACTTGAGTCGTTTGGCACCGACAAGGTAAGAACATTGAAACCACACCGTCACACGCACCACCACCCCCCCCCCCCCCCCCCATCCCCTCCCTCTCTCTCTCTCTCTCTCTCTCTCTTTCTCCTCCTTATTTTGAGTCTTAGCGTAAAATTAATTTGAGAAACATGGAAGGAAGAGAAGGGAGGGGGGGGGGGGGCTATGATGAAGCTGAAATATGCATTTCAGGGCCATTTTTGTGTGTCTAAAATACTAAAAACCTTCAGCTTCTGGGGTGAAGCCCCCAGACCCCGACCAGGGGCGTTGCCCCTGGACCCTACTGGGGGCCTTCTGCGGCCCCCAGACCCCCACTTTTTTTCCCCTTAATTATCACTTTTTCTGAATCCCATGTCTGACCAAATTTCTTTTGATGTATCTATAGTATAGATTTATAAGGTTGAAAATTGCTGAAAGTTTTTAAAACAGACTATTGTTTTTGAAAAAGACCTTAGTGTATTTTTAGGTTTATTGATGCTAGATATATTTATATATATATATATATAATATGGCTTGCCCAATCCAACGTATAAAGGAACTCATTGTTATTCAGCCATTAACCTTCGCCGGCACTCGTTATCGACTACACACGGACGCATTCGTGGGGCCGTGCAGACCCATGCTTCTCAAAGAAGAAAAAATGTGCATATCCTTACGTGGGGCCGTGCAGACCCATGCTTCTCAAAGAAAGAAAAATATGCATATCCTTCCGTGGCACTCGTGGGTCCGTGCGGACACAGAAGGGTGTTTGATGCAAATATCTCTTAAACGAGTTGGAATTTTTTAATGAGCTTTTAGAAATGCCTCAGACACCTAAAAAGCTATCATCTCCTAAAAGCTCATTAAATTTCAGTGATAATTAATTAATTAATTAATGGTCAAATTTAGACTGCACACGGTATTTGGTAAAATATTATGGGTCTGCATGGCCCCACGAGTGCCACGGAAGGGTTTGCACAATTGTCCTTCTTTGAGAAGTATGGGTCCGCATGGACCCACGAGTGCCTCGGAAGGGTATACACGCTTTTCCTTCTTTGAGAAGTATGGGTCCGCACGTCCCCACGAATGCTTCCGTGTGTAGTCTAAATTTGACCATTAATTAATTAATTAATTAATTAATTATCACTGAAATTTAATGAGCTTTTAGGAGATGAAAGCTTTGTAGGTGTCTGAGGCATTTCTAAAAGCTCATTAAAAAATTCCAACTCGTTTAAGAGATATTTGAGACAATGACAAAAGGTGACGTTTTCATGTCAGTATGTCCCAAATGACATCACCAGTACATTTTTCATTCTATCTAATCTGTTTTCGTTCTATTTTTTCTAATAACATGCGTTAACAATTGATTGCCAACTGGAATGGAAGAGCACAAAAAGTGTAACTTGATATGTAGTTTCTCTAGAGGGAAAAACATCTTCCACTTTCATGTCAGTGTGTCCCATGCAACATACATTTGCCAAACAGCTATGTGTAAGTAGATTATTTGTTAGTGGTATAGAAAATACTGATCAACAATCAAAGTCAGTTTTCACATTCATTTTCTACCTATTTCTTATTTGTTTATTCTTTTGGCAATGGTGAAATGTCAGCAATCGTGTGTCATTCGGGACAGTAGACATGACACCTGACCTTTTGTCACTGTCTCATTTGCAATCAAACACCCTTCTGGGTCCGCACGGACCCACGAGTGCCTCGGAAGGGTATACACGCTTTTCCTTCTTTGAGAAGTATGGGTCCGCACGTCCCCACAAATGCTTCCGTGTGTAGTCTAAATTTGACCATTAATTAATTAATTAATTAATTATCACTGAAATTTAATGAGCTTTTAGGAGATGATAGCTTGTTAGGTGTCTGAGGCATTTCTAAAAGCTCATTAAAAAATTCCAACTCGTTTAAAAGATATTTGCAATCAAACACCCTTCTGGGTCCGCACGGACCCACGAGTGCCGGCGAAGGTTAAAGACATTTTCCGAATTACAATGGTTTAATAGCCAACTTGCACAATACCCCTTTTGAACAGCTCTCTGGTGCGAAAGATAAGGAAGGTTCACTTCCCTACGGGCAAACATTTTGCTCTCACAAGCACTGGTGTTCTCTGGCTTGTGTAAAAAAAACAAAATAAAATCTCAATCGCCTTACTTTTGTATACAGGACATGCTTGGGTACTTTGAACGAACTAAAGGATTATTCTTGCGGCTATTATTGCCGCAGCCAATAAACCTTTAACGACTTTGTGTGTGTCGGTGTGTGAATGCTCTGATTTGTTTTGCTATTGTGTATTGCCGTGAGCTCTGGCGAGAAGGGGTGATTAATTTATGTTCATTATTATTATGTCTCACTGTGTTTTCACAGCTGTACAGAACAGTGAAAGGGATACTCGTTCAAACTTTGGTATGATGCCATGAGCGCCATAGTTTAACTAGAGTCAAATCAGTTATTTTTCTTTTTATATTCAATGGTGCCTCATTCACCCATATTCATCAGAACATAAGCTTTTTGCAACGTTCATTGAAGGTCAAGGTCCCTTTAAGTTACCTATCAAACCTCATAGTGGTGTTTATTGTTTATGGTTAGTGTTTTCCCCTGGAGCAATTTTTTGATTAGTGCTTTTGTGAACAAGAAACAATTAACAAGTGGCTCTATCCCATCTCCCCCCCCCCCCCCCCCCCCCCCCTTCCACGTGGCGATATAACCTTCGTGGTTGAAAACACCAAATAAAGAAAGAAAGTGTTTTAAACATTTTCAGTTCTCCATTTAGTTTGGTGAAGTAGTGTAGAGCATTTTTTGAACATCAATAATCATGTATGAATTTATTGCATGTTTGTTGCTAGAATATTAATCATTCTTCTGCTGAAGAACTTTGTGCCTGATGAAAGTAAACATTGTGGTCAGTCGCATAGGTACCCCCCGCGGGTTTGGGGAAGAATTTACCCGATGCTCCCCAGCATGTCGTAAGAGGCGACTAACTGATTCTGTTTCTCCTTTTACCCTTGTTAAGTGTTTCTTGTACAGAATATAGTCAATTTTTGTAAAGATTTTACTCAAGCAGTATGTAAGAAATGTTATGTCCTTTGTACTGGAAACTTGCATTCTCCCAGTAAGGTAATATATTGTACTACGTTGCAAGCCCCTGGAGCAAATTTTTGATTAAGTGCTTTTGTGAACAAGAAACAATTGACAAGTGGCTCTATCCCATCTCCCCCCTTCCCCCGTCGCGATATAACCTTCGTGGTTGAAAACAATGTTAAACACCAAATAAAGAAAGAATAGGCACCCCCTAAAATCAAAGGTGAGTTTTAGATACTAAAATGTGCCAACAATTTTAACAGCACACCCGAGTCCCCTTTTTACTTTAGTTGCAAGATCAGTACATGTTCTATCACGGAATTTTGTTTTGTTTTTGTAATTATGTGTATTTAGAGATTTTTCAAACCAAACTATTAATCTTTGAGCTCAGATGTCCTACTTTTTGACGTATTGGTATGTTTATTCAAGGTAAGCTAGACGAATCATTTGTATCAGGAAACTAAAATAAATGAAATTCTGATTTTATGTGAAAAATTGAATCAGTATCACAACAATTTCAAAAATTATTCATATTATGTGCTGGTTAATGACTATTAAATTTGCAAGCCAAAGCTCTGTTTGCATTCTGAATTTTGCATGTAAATGTCCCATTTCAAAGATCACCTATATATTTAGGTGTGTGTGTAGTCTTTTTAAGAACATCAATTATATACATTTATTGGATCTTGATTGCTTGAATGTGTATGACACATAATTCTTGTGTATGAATAAATGTGTATGACAAGTTTGAATATTGGATAATACAAATTGTTTGTATGGATTTTGATTCCTGTATGGTGAGGCAATGAACATGTGCGAGTGAGATGTCTATGATGGACAGCAAAATGTAGTTATGGATTCATGGCTGCTAGTCTCATTTCCAGTCATATTAAAAAAAAACAAGTTGTTTTTACAAAAACACAAAACATAACTCAAGTTGTCTGCCACAAATACAATTAATTTTAATCAAACAAGTGTCATGCAGAAAATCCACTTTAAATAAGGAAAATCATCACAAAATGGAATGCATACTTTATGTTTATCACATCACAAGACACACTGGTAATACTTGGCAGGTGAGAGTTAACCCATCACACAATGGAATGAATATTTTTATCACATCATTAGACTGGTATTACTTGGCAGTTGAGAGTTAACCTATCACAAAATGGAATGAATACTTAATTTTTATCCCATCATAAGACTGGTAATACTTGGCAGTTGCGAGTTCATCCATCACAAAGTGGAATGAATACTTTAATTTTATCACATCATAAAGAATACATCGGTTCTACTTGGCAGGTGACAGCTGAACAGTTAGCAAAACAGTCACTATTTAATACTGGTTACAGAGACAAGAAAGCTGAAATTGTGTGAGCCGTTTGTTCGTTCATGGGCTGAAACTCCCACGGCTTTTACGTGTATGACCGTTTTTACCCCGCCATTTAGGCAGCCATACGCCGCTTTCGGAGGAAGCATGCTGGGTATTTTCGTGTTTCTATAACCCACCGAACTCTGACATGGATTACAGGATCTTTTTCGTGCGCACTTGGTCTTGTGCTTGCGTGTACACACGGGGGTGTTCGGACACCGAGGAGAGTCTGCACACAAAGTTGACTGTGAGCAATAATAAATCTCTCGCCGAACGTGGGGACGAACTCGCGCTGACAGCGGCCAACAGGACTGAGCTACATCCCCGCCCTTGTGTGAGCAGTGACCTTCACTACAGAGGAGTGTAAAACTATAAAAGGAAAAGCAGTAGACAACGCCAGTTTTGGTTAATTTGGTAAAACATAAAAACAGACTATCGTTACACAGGGCACGAATATCACATTATCATAACTGTTACAAACGCTTTTGAGTTTATTAATTTGTATACCATTATGAGACAGTATAACAAAGTTGTTAGCGAGCAATTGATTTGTTTGTATCCGGTTTATGGTGTATATTGCCAAGTTTTGTATGGGACACTGTAACGCTAGTCCGAGTGCTTTTGATATTTTGCTGGCAACGTGTTATTCGTGTAGTAGGGGGGTTGAACCATTTATTCTGTACATTAGGTAACTGATACCTGATATGATGTGAAGTGCTTAGTTTACTTGATCAATAGTCGAGAGAAATACAATGCTTTACATGTTTTCCATGGACAGCGTTACACGGAACACGAAAAGCAGGCAACATAATGACAAACAGTGGTGCAAAAAAAACAAATAAGAACAGAACACACTCTTGAAACACAACGGCAATTTAAATAATGCAAAACACAAACATCAAATCTTCGAAAGTCTCTCTCTTGCATTTAATAGCAAGTAAGAAATGATGTACGGTACAGGCACCCAAAATAAAGCTTATTTTACTGAGAGAAAAAACACACACACACCTTGTCTTAATAATTTTAAGATTTCAAAGTTCAACGTTAAACACCCCCCCCCCCCCCCCCCTGCAAAAAGCAAAGAAAACAATCAAAACAAAAACAAGGTATGTAAAGGAGTATAGGAAACCGGTTAAATCAGGGTCATGTTTTTTTTTCCTTTGCAGCATGACCTCAAATAATTCAGTTTGAATACATTTGTGAATTCTCTTCAAAATTGCAGAACAAACATTTTTTCGCAGGGTGTGTACAGAAAGAAACACCAACACCTACGGCTACCAAGCAAAAATAATGCGAAACACAAACATCAAATCTTCGAAAGTCTCTCTCTTGCATTTAATAGCAAGTAAGAAATGATGTACGGTACAGGCACCTAAAATAAAGCTTATTTTACGGAGAGAAAAAAACCACACACACCTTGTCTTAATAATTTTAAGATTTCAAAGTTCAACGTTAACACCCCCCCCCCCCCCCCCCCCCCCCCCAGGGTGTGTACAGATAGAAACACCAACAGCTACGGCTACCAAGCAGAAACTAAACGCACCATTGAAGGAAAGTTTTTACAATAAATAAAATCCACCCCCTTCAAGAACAGCCTGGGACAGCTTCTGCCTCAGTTCTTGACCTGTCGGGCAGACACCTGCATTCTGAGGGCACAAGTTGACACTCTGGGGAGTGGCTTTTCGGGTGTGTCCACAAACACCACGGTCAGAGGACTCTGGTACCCTCCTGGTACTGTGGACCGGCTCCCAGACATGAAAAACACGAAATCTGAGATGGTGGTTTCTCCGCACTTTCCATCTGAAACAAGACAAAAAAGAAATTCTGAAATAAAGGAAACATCATCCCGCTTTCTTAATAAGCATACAAGTACCAGGACTCAAAAGAGAGGGAATTATTGCATGCTTGTGTTCATTTGTAGAAGCGTAGAAATGTTAAGCATGCTTTGCGACACAGAATGAAATGCTATTTTGAAAGCGTAACTTTTCTTGAGACTTTTTTTGAGCTGCTTGACGTTCAGTTTGATATGTGAAGGCAAACGAGATTCATTTTCCCAAATCTTTGGAGCTTTCAGGGGTAAAACCATGTGTTTATCATTTGCTGCTTTACATACAAGTTATTCTCCTGGGCCGTTTCCCATTTTGTGACATGTATTTTCAGTCCTTAAAACATGTATTAAATGGCAACTTGAATGTATACTCTCCCAAAAAAGAAACTTGACACAGGTAAACATTGATGTTTTTCAAATATATAATATAACTAGAATGAATACCCGCTTCGCCGGGTTGCCGGCTTCGCCGGGAAGAAGTACTTAGAGCCGTCCGAACTATGGACCCGCCAAGCTTAGGTCCCTCCCAGATTCGTGGAATGGGAACAGCACGAAAATGATTCAGTGGCCATAATGCCATTCCTGACCATATCGAGTCCCATCCTTGTCGACGAATGTAACCGTGTTAATCACCTTTGGAGGCGAACTCCACTCAAACAGGACTGAGCAAGTTATGGCTTCTCAAAGGAAGGCCAGTACATAAAATTACACAAAAGCCGCCAGACCACATCACAAACAGAACTGAAGAATGCACAGGTGTTGATTACATAGAGACACACACACTTACACACACACACACACACAAACACAGAGAAGCCGTATCTATAGAGAGATAGATGACAGTGTATTTTTCGCGTGGCTATAAATTGATTCGACCTTTGCACTTTTACAGTGAGGATAATTTACGGGTCCAATTTACGTTCTGTACACTGCGTTGACCTTCTAAAAATAGGTAACAGTAACAGAACGCCGGGAATATCCGAAGACGCTCAGCGCAGTGGACAGCGCAGTGTAGTAACTTACAACTGAACGGGAAAGCCACACGAAGGAAGGGAGATAAACGCCAAACACTGGAGAAGATAAGGAAGAGTTACTTATAATGGTGAAATGAACCCAAAAACGAAAATGAGTTCAGCGCTGCGCGCTGAGAGCACGTGTTGAAATATCTCATCGATGATATTGTGTCCGGGGTGTAGCTGAATACGGTGTCCAAATTTGAAAAAGATCCACCGAGAACTTTGGCGTTGTGATGTGGTGTAGCGGCTATGGTGTGTCGGTATGGGGGCCCGGGTAAGCTGAGGTGGAACCAAAATAGCTGAGGTGGAACCAAAATCGGTTCCGCGCTGCGCGCTGAGAGCACGTGTTGAAATATCGACCAGGTTGTGTCGTGTCCCGGGTCTACTTGAATATGCCCACCAAATTTGAAGCAGATCCATCGAGAACTTTGGCCGTGCATCGCGCACAGACAGATACACACACACACACACACAGACACACAGACACACAGACACTAGTCGTATATATATATAGATGTTAGAGGAAAGCACCAAAATTCTGTTTGAAGTTTGTCGGTTACATTGTTGCTAACAACTAACCCATAAAAAGAACATAATTGAACCAAGACTTTACTGGGTGGTCGCCCTTTTATTGAATTGCAAAAATTCTCGTCTGCACAAAAATCATGTGCATGGAGAGTATCGAGAGTATACATATTTTCTTTAGTAATAATTTTTTTTCCAGTAATACTCCAGGTTGTTAATGATGCAGACTTGCAACAAAACAACATAGAATATATATATATTATTTTCTTGGTAGTGTTAGCAGTATTCAAATTCATGTCACAACTTCCGGTTTCCATGTTATGAAGGTGCTTTACTTTAAAACCTTTGTATATTTACTGAACACTAAGACAAACAAAATGTGCAAGAATTTGTTATTCTATCTCTGCAGGCCAAGGATATTTATGAAACTAGTATTTGTGAATGAAATTAATTTGTACAGCTTAAATGTCTCAAGTTAAATTTAATAAAAAGTCTACTTTATAACATGGTTTTCCCTGGTACACAGCTCTGGAGATTAAAGCTGTGGTCTATTTATGACTTTCCTGGGCTACGAGGTTGAAAAATAGGGATACAATCATGTACAGAATTCTGTACAGCAAACGCTACCCGAAACCCCACCTATACGGCGTGTATGACCTTGAGAGCTTCAGTCAACGCTTGAATTTTTCAGGGATAACAGCCGGTTTGCTCTCTCATATTTTATCTTCAAGAGAGATCAAGGGGAAAAAATAAACGCCCCGGCGAAGATTCGAACTCTCGACTTCGTGTCTCATGTCCTAACCACTAGGCTACTGCGCCAATTGAGAAAATGAAGGAAAAACATTGATATGAATTCATGTTATGTTATTCTTGAAGCAGCATGATTTATATCTCTATCCGCCCATTGTTCAGAAGTTTGTTTGTTTGTTTGCTTAACGCCCAGCCGACAACGAAGGGCCACATTAGTGCGGAGCTGCTTTGACATATAACGTGCGCCACACACAAGACAGAAGTCGCAGCACAGGCTTCATGTCTCACCCAGTCACATTATTCTGACACCGGACCAACCAGTCCTAGCATTAACCCCATAATGCCAGACGCCAGGCGGAGCAACCACTAGATTGCCAATTTTAAAGTCTTAGGTATGACCCGGCCGGGGTTCGAACCCACGACCTCCCGATCACGGGGCGGACGCCTTACCACTAGGCCAACCGTGCCGGTTGTTCAGAAGTGAATACATGTATAACTATTTCTTAGATGTCTGGTTTCAACTGGCTTTGGAGAGATTCAATTACTGTTCTTGTCATTTTCTTGCATGTTGTAAATAGAGATATCGCAGCTATTTGCATGGCGCGAATGTCGTGTAGCATGACGGTGTAAACATGTACTGCGATTCTGTAAAACATGTTTGCAAATAAAGGCAAATTTTAATGTCAATTTTTACGTTTTTGCAACGCATAAATGATAATTCAAGCGTAGAATGATATAAAATTATCAATTTTTTTATCTTTGACAATACTGGTGAAGTGGCCTAGCGGTTAAGACATCGGCCCTGACATTTCGAGGCCCCGATGCCTTGAGTTCGAATCCCTGCCAAGTCGTTTATTTTTTCTGCTCGATTCTTCTTGACAACAAATATGCTCAGCTCTGCGAGAGCAAACCAGATGTTACCACTGCAAAATTCAAGCGTTGACTGAAGCTCTCAAGGTCATACACGCCGTATAGGTGGGGTTTCGGGTAGTGTTTGCTGTACAGAAATCTGTACATGATTTTGTCCCTATTTTTCAAACTCGTAGCCCCGGAAAGTCATAAATAGACCACAGCTTTAACCCATATCAATCAAGGTTTGTTATGAGCCAAACGGCTTTCCATATGAGATTATATACGTACCACTGCCGCCGCCACCAAATAATCATAATATACACTTTACAACGGATTACACACACACACGTCACACACACAGATAACAAGGTAATCTTGAACTTTAGCGTGACGAAAATGCACCGAAAATGGTGTACGTTGTCAACCATGGGACATCATCTACACGAAAGATTTGTCTCCCTTGTCTGGTCACACGGATAATTCCTTCTTTGATGGGTCAAATGCATTCGTACAGTTCATCATCGGAGTTCATTCCGTAACTTCAAAGGGATCTAAAATGACTTGTTATGATTACAAGTACAGGTTCTACAAATTTGGAGACTTAAATGCCTCTGAATTAAGAGCTATGAATTTAACACGCTAAAGTTCAAGATTACCGATAACACGATATAGCAGCTAGTCTCTCGCACCGAATTCCAATATTTTGCATCTTTGGTCAAAAACGCGTACAGGCCTCCCTTCAAGTTCAACTTCTGGATGTGGATGCCCCACTGACTCGGTGTAGATCGTCACAAGAACCGAATTCGTCTGATAAAACAATTAACTTACCCTGCTGTGCGAGCCTGGGCAACAGCGTTAATTAAAACTGCACTCGCAAACCTTCCAAAACATCAGGGACATTTGCCACCCCCGCCATCTTGAGCTGTTCAGTCTGTCAAAAGGCGGCAAAGCGAGGCGATGAAGACGCGTATAAGCTTAGTGTTTTTCATGTGGATTCCCAGTCCAAGTTTTTAAGTCGCTTAACCACGTGACTAATAACTGATTAATACAGGTGTATTTATTATTAAATACAGGTGTATTTAATTTTAAATACAGGTGTATTTATTTTTAAATACAGGTGTAATTATTTTTAAATACAGGTGTATTTATTTTTAAATACAGGTGTATTTATTATTAAATACAGGTGTATTTATTTTTAAATACAGGTGTATTTATTTTTAAATACAGGTGTATTTATCATTAATTACACCTGTATTTTATAATAAATACAGGTGTATTTAATAATAAATGCACCTGTATTTAATAATAAATACACCTGTATTTAAAAATAAATACACCTGTATTTAATAATAATTACACCTGTATTTAAAAATAAATACACCTGTAATTTATAATAAATACACCTGTATTTAATAAAAAATACACCTGTAATTAATAAAAAAAAATACACCTGTAATTAATAATGATACTTATTGTATACGTTTAAGAAATAAATACAGCTGTATTTATCATTAAATACAGGTGTATTTATTTTAAATTACAGCTGTAATAGTTATGAGCCAAACGGCTTTCCATACTTTTGCACTAGCGGCGGACTACGTTCAGTTTCATTCTGTGAGTTCCACAGCTTGACTAAATGTAGTAATTTCGCCTTACATTTAGTCAAGTTTTGACTAAATGTTTTAACATCGAGGGGGAATCGAAACGAGGGTCGTGGTGTATGTGTGTGCGTGCGTGTAGAGCGATTCAGACCAAACTACTGGACCGATCTTTATGAAATTTGACATGAGAGTTCCTGGGTATGATATCCCCGAACGTTTTCTTCATTTTTTTGATAAATGTCTTTGATGACGTCATATCCGGCTTTTCGTGAAAGTTGAGGCGGCACTGTCACGCTCTCATTTTTCAACCAAATTGGTTGAAATTTTGATCAAGTAGTCTTCGACGAAGCCCGGACTTCGGTATTGCATTTCAGCTTGGTGGCTTAAAAATTAATTAATGACTTTGGTCATTAAAAATCTGAAAATTGTAAAAAAAAATAAAAAAAAAATCTAAAACGATCCAAATTTACGTTCATCTTATTTTCCATCATTTGCTGATTCCAAAAACATATAAATATGTTATATTCGGATTAAAAACAAGCTCTGAAAATTAAATATATAAAAATTATTATCAAAATTAAAGTTTTGAAATCAATTTAAAAACACTTTCATCTTATTCCTTGTCGGTTCCTGATTCCAAAAACATATAGATATGATATGTTTGGATTAAAAACACGCTCAGAAAGTTAAAACAAAGAGAGGTACAGAAAAGCGTGCTATCCTTCTCAGCGCAAGTACTACCCCGCTCTTCCTGTCAATTTCACTGCCTTTGCCGTGCGCGGTGGACTGACGATGCTACGAGTATACGGTCTTGCTGCGTTGCATTGCGTTCAGTTTCATTCTGTGAGTTCGACAGCTACTTGACTAAATGTTGTATTTTCGCCTTACGCGACTTGTTTTCACTTTTGGCAGCGTTCACTCTAAATTTGCCGCCTAAAACGGACTCGTTTCTGTCCACAGCCAAAGCTTTTATCACACAAAACGTGCTACATATGACAGCTAAGACTGTATTTGTTACATTTTAGCAGTGTTGACCCCGAGTTTCTACTGCACAAAAAAAATAATAGCAAAATCTCAAAGTATGCGTGAGTCCCCTAATATGGACCACCTTCAACAAATCGAAGAAAATAAAAGCTAAAGGCTATTTTCATTAATTCATTAAGAAGCTTGCTGAAAATAACCTATAACTAGCCCTCGAGATATCAAAAATATATAACAAATAGTCTTCTTTTCGTGGAAGTTGATAATTTCACTTATTTTCACTATGTTTTTGATAAGCTTCTTTAGTTTCCTGGTGTGCTTCAAATAATGCTCTCATCAACCCAAAACAGATAAATCTAAAGCATATTTTAATTAGTCTGACTTGCACACTAAGTTGTATCATGTTATTTTGAAGTATAGGGGGCTTTTTACAGCGATTCGTGAAGGCCTCTCCACTGGTCCATATTAGGCGCCCAGGCTCCTAATATGGACCATTTGTGATTTTTCCTGTATTTAATTTTTGCTGAATGTCTATCAAAGCTATTTTACTCTAATTAGGCCTAACGGTTAACCTAAGAGAGAAGGACTACCAAACACAAAATGAAACTTCTTCGCAAGAAAACAAGCTAGTTATCAGCATAAAACAAAAAGCGGTCCATATTAGGAGCCCTTCCCCTACTGTACCTCTCTTCGTTTTAACTTTCTGAGCATGTTTTTAATCCAAACATATCATATCTATATGTTTTTGGAATCAGGAACCGACAAGGAATAAGATGAAAGTATTTTTAAATTGATTTCGAAAATTTAATTTTGATCATAATTTTTAATTTTTTAAATTTTCAGAGCTTGTTTTTAATCCAAATATAACATATTTATATGTTTTTGGAATCAGACAATGATGAAGAATAAGATGAACGTAAATTTGGATCGTTTTATAATTTTTTTTTTTTTTTACAATTTTTAGATTTTTAATGACCAAAGTTATGAATTAATTTTTAAGCCACCAAGCTGAAATGCAATACCGAAGTCCGGCCTTCGTCGAAGATTGCTTGGCCAAAATTTCAATCAATTTGATTGAAAAATTAGGGTGTGACAGTGCCGCCTCAACGTTTACAAAAAGCCGGATATGACGTCATCAAAGACATTAATCGAAAAAATGAAAAAAACCGTCCGGGGATATCATTCCCAGGAACTCTCATGTCAAATTTCATAAAAATCGGTCCAGTAGTTTACTCTGAATCGCTCTACACACGCACACACACACACACACACACACACACACACACACACTACGACCCTCGTCTCGAAGCCCCCTCTATGTAAAAAGATGAAGGCGGGTGGAAACTAGAAGAAGAAGAAGAAGACATATTGCAGTGCGATACGACGAGTGTTGCACTGCGTGACACGGCTGATACATGCAGTTGTAGTTGCAGACGGTAGTTCCGGAAATTAGCTGTTTCTCGAAATAGACACGCGCAGTAATTTCGGTTCTGTGGAAACCGAAAGTAAAGTTCCTGAGAACCGTGGCAGAAAAGAGAAACACAAGTCAGTGTTGAGCTGTCGTTGCTCGGCAGACATCTTCATTTACCAGAAATACACATTTTTGGAAGGCAATAACCATCACGGTGAATGTTGTTTCAAACTTAGAAAGATCCACACGGTTGACATGGAACAAAAGTCAAATGAAATGTTGGCACTGCGTGGCAGCACAGCCTCAAACTGAAACTGAAAACAAAGCGGGCGTTTGGTTGCAGTGCTCCTTATTCTGACAGCTTGAGTGATGCGCAAGAGACCACAACCGAAACGGCCATGCGCTGGTAAGGCCGACACTCCAGTTCCAACCAAACGATTGCGTGAAACAAGCAGGTAATTAAAGTTTCCTTTGCCTCGATCCTAGACATTTTTTTAACCCTTCTGGGAAACAAACATTTTCGGGGGGGGGGGGGGGGGGGGGGGGCCTTAAATGCTCAATTATCACTCACCTCTGCCTTTCCCCTCTGAATTTTGTTTTCAATTTAAAAGGCACATATTTAACAACATTCTACTATTTCTCTGATGGAAGTAGCAAATTTGGTTCTAACTAAGCAGTTTAATTCCTTTAAATATACTACTCTGAGAACAAAAGTCAAATTCCCAGTTCTGAGGTAAAAAAAAATACTAACAAGAAATAGATAAATAAATGTTAAAAAAATATTGGGTGAGTTTAAAGACACCCTCCTTCATCTTTATAACATCTTGTAAATCACCACGTACGGAGCCATCCAGGCTTTTGTGTGGGATGATAGCATCCTACCACTTTGATGCTTACCCCACATCAGAAGTAAGTACATGTTCATGTATATAAATATATATATATATATATATATATATATATATATGTGTAACTGACACTTGTCAAATCTGCAAAATTAATCCAGCAGATAAAAATCACACACTGTACAGGAATCTTTATTCTTTTAAGGGTGCAACCAGGCTGTAGAGTTTTGGTTTACAAATATAAAATGGAAGGACTCTACTACCCCATGTAAATGTATTGGACTAATCTGTGATGGTTTACATTAATTTTGTTTACATGGGAAGAAAGGTATCTCGATCTGAACAATGATATCGAAATTGTATGTTTATGGTTTTAAATGTAACTTGTACAATTTTGCAACCCCATGTAAATGCCTTGACTGATCTGTAATGGTTTACTTGGTCGTTTGAACAGGAATAAGTTATCTGTAAACAACATTATCCAAAGATGTATTTTATGGTTTTAAGAGTGAGATGGTGCCATATTTGTGTGTGTTCCAGCATGTCTTGCCAAGAAAAGGTGAACGGAAAAACCTGCGGTGGGACTCTGGAACCAGGAGAAGAAATCTGCTCGACTTGTAATCCTGCTCACTTTGCAAAAATCGAGTGCAAGTGTGGTGTCAGGGTTAGAGAGGGGGGAACCTGTGGGAACTGTGAACAAACCGTTTGCTCCTCTGTGGGAAAAGCCGTTTCTGTGCAGCAAGTTCAGATCAAACAATGTGCAGGAACAAAGAAAAATGGTGAACCCTGTGTATTCCTTCTCGAACCAGAATTTCAAGCCTGTCCAATTTGTCTGACCGAAGTTCCCTGGCTGTCACCACCTGAAACAGAAGGAAGGCTCCCTGAAAGTGGAAATGATGCAACCTCAAACCAGGCATCACAGTCAGGTATTGACTGAATAGCATTTTGAGCCCTTGTGAAATGAAAATGAAATTGTCAGAATGAACCAGAAAATGATTGCAGTGTTGTTGCCAGCCTAAGAGGACAATAGGTCATTTGTACCTCCCTAAAAATAAACAATAGGTCCAAATGTCCTGGCTTTAAAAAAACAATAGGTCCAAATTGTACTGCCATACCTTTGATACATGCAATGCAAAATAACTTACAGTCCGGAGTTAAATCTATCTTTTTACGCAAAAATTCAACAATGATAACACTTTATTATCTGATTCTCACAGAAATTAGTGTATGGCGCTCATTTGCTGATTTTTGGCAGTACACATTAAATGTAATATATAAACTTAAACAAAAAACTTAACAATATGAAGTTAACATTGCTAGACTTACAACATTATTTCAAATGTAAGTGACTAGAAATAAGAGTATTAGCCATTTAATGACTATGAATTGTCAAATCTGATTGTACAACTAGTTCAGCGCTCAGCTGATCGGTCACTGTAACTTGGTCAGCAGCTCCAGTCTGCACTTTTGTTTGCTGATGTCTGCTTGTACAACTTAAAGCTAAAGCAGAGGGCCAAAAAGAGAGAAGAGTGACCACTGTCCCTTCGTAGAACATAGTACCAAACTGACTTACCTGTTTCAAGTCCTTTGGCATTGCTTTGATGTCGCTTCCTAGTTTTAATTGTTCATAAACTTTGCGAGGAGAAAGAGCCTGACATTCCTGGCATACCCTTTTCAATACAGTGCCCGGTGTGCGAATGTAGGGATCCTGCCTGATCTTCGCATTACCATGCCGTAGTATTATATTGATGAACTTTCCGCTGGTTGCGCCGTTTTCGGTAAATAGGTACACCGGTTGGATCGAGTATTTCCGTAAACACAGCCTCGAGTGTCAATGACGACAAACACGGACTCGGCACCGAGTGCATTTTCACTCGTAGCGAACATGAGCATTTCGATCGGGGTTTGTTTTCCGACTTTGCAACTCCCATTCCATTCATTGCAGACCTTGTCCGCCTTGTACGAATATGTATCGGTCAGTTGACCACCAAAACGTAAAAACTATCGGTCCATCGACCGGACAAGACTAGGTCCAATGCGTCAAATCAGACAGGAATGCGTCAGAGACCAAAGACCGAGGCCTGGCAACAACACTGGATTGTTATGAACCATTTTCTCTCAACAGTCAGCTCTGGGCATGTTATTTGTAAAGCAGATTTTTTTTAGTCCTGATTACATTGTTACTAAATTCTTTGTGTCGGGAGCATCAAACAGAAATATAATGATAATTTGTACTACACCTACCTTACCCTTCAAAAATTATTTCAAGCAATGTTACAAAATATAACATTTGAGGTTAGGCTTTATGTTTGGAGGAGATGAGTGAGTGAGTGTGTGTGTGTGTCACTGTGTGTGTGATTTGCTTCATTACAAAGATCATTTGCAACATGCTTTCGTCAATACAATGTTTTTCAGACATGGCAGGATTCAGCCAGTATGCAGGTATGAGTTTTGTTGATAAAGTGATCAACGCTGTTAAGAAGGCTGAGGTATCCAACATCAGCGCAGAAGAAGAAAAAAAGGACAGCAATAACAAGGAACTATCCAAAGGAGTGAATGCTGAAGAAAAAAACACCAGTATCAACTTGTCAGATTCAGGGAACAGAAGAAACAGTAGGTCTGCTGGCAGTGGCAGAGGTCAGCAGACTTCAGGATGTTCGGATACAGCTTCCTACAGAAATGCCAGTACAGCGACAGCTTCAGCTGAGTTGAAACCGCTTGAGAAGGCAACATCAAGTGACACATCACAGCGACCTGTTCAAGTTCAGAATGAACAGAGTGGTGATGCTACTATGGAGAACAAAGAGCAAGAAAATGCAAAGGACAAGCAGAAGCTTGCACAAAAGAACAAAGGAAGATCAGAGGTAACTAGATACTCAAACTAAAAGTAACTATAACCAGTTTTAAGACTTGATTTTCTCAAATGTTGTGTGTGTATTTTGTGTTGTCTATGAGACTATTCACTCCTGTAATTAAGTGTAATATATACTTTTGTTTTCTGAGTTCTTGTGGTGTTGTCACGCATCACTAGACGTAATGACTGAAAACGATTGAATTTGGGATTGTTCTCATGACACTCACACCGATGGAGAGCTCCCCCCCCCCCCCCCCCCCCCCGACTAAATAAAAAAAAAGGATGGGGGATATTGCTTTTATTTGGTGTTAATGAAACATGCTACATGTACTGTCAGGGATGGCCAAATCACCTGCCCAATCGCCAGGGGCAAGTTAAAAATCTGCTAGGCTTGTAGCAGACGGCAGCTTGCCTGGATGGCCAATGAGAATTATAGTCAAATGCAAAACAACTTTTTGTTGTATTGTTGAGTTTTAAAGCCATATAAACACTGCAGAGGCAGGAACTTCTTTCTTCCACAAAAACACGAGGCTCTTATCTCAGACGCGGTTCTGACGTTTCATTTGCACTGCAGGCACTCTGTTTCAACTTTTGCTACTAATTCCAAAATCCGCACCAAAGAATAACTTGATACTGATGCCGAAAGGAAGGAGGAAAATAAACAGTAAGAATGTGATTGATCATTCATAGAATGCCGGTGATGGAATACCATTAGTGTTGGTCAGAGTTCAATTTTATTTTGAAGAACATTTTCAAGAACGCAGAAAGACAAATTGAACGCATTTTTGACTGGAACAACATTTCACAAGTAGAACAATCTAAGTTGTTTAGAACAGATTTATCTCAAATCCGAGTAAAACTTGCATGAAGAACATTGGATCATCTAGCCGAAACTTCTATTTTGTGAATACATATATATATATATATATATATTTATATAAAGAAATCTGACAGTCATTATATTTGTGTGTGGTATGTACCGGACTAGCTACATTTTTGTTGGGCTAGTGACTTTTTTTAAGTTTCTCGACTGGCAGGCAAGTTATATTTGTTTGTGAGGTTGGGCCATCCCTAACTGTTGACAAGCAGTGATGGCGCTAGTATTTTTTCAAACCGGTACGCAAACCTTTATGATGCAAACATTCCAGAAAAAAACAGTAGGCTGGTCATTGGAACCAGTAAGAGTCCAACTCAGAGTACTGGTTTTGTACCGGTAGTTCTAAAAATCAACTGGTAGGTCATACCGGCAGCCAATTTTTGTCTGGTATTTTCTTATTTCAACCGGTAAAATACGGGTAATTACCGGTTAACGCCAATACTGGACAAGGTGACAGATTTTGTGATGAATATTTAAGAATTACAAGTAGACTGTAGCAAACATATTGAATTAATGTATTTTTGCTTGTTTTTTCACTTTCCAGCAAAACAGTAGATCAAAGAACCAGTCTCTTGAGTAAGTACAATCTCAGGCCAAGAAAAAAATGCAATGTTACTGATCCAATTGTTTCCTCCTGACCCTGGAACTTTGTTTTAACCCTTCCACAAAAAAAAGAACCCTCAATTTTGCAGTCTTTAATTGCTGTATTGACCATCAGTGCTCCATACCAGTGGTATTCTCTGACATACACGGAACACAGCTCACATGATTTTCGGCCAATAAATAGACATATGCTTGTGTAACCAAAAAGCAAACAATAATCAAACAAACAAAAACAGTAGCCGACCCGAATTTGTTGGGTCTTGTCATCAGAAACAAACTTTGTATTTTTAAAGGCCTTCTCAAAATACTGTGTAAAAATACTTCTGAAGGAAGGAGTTTATTACACATGTAATGACGCCATCACAACTTCAATTGCAATTGATTTCAGTAAGAACCTGCACTGAAAATGTTATGATGTTAGTATTTACTTTGATCTTAGTATATGTTTTATGGTATCTTGTCCATTTTTTGTGCAAATGGGTTGTGTAATTTCTTGTTGTCACACCCCTGTGAGATGGAAACAGAAAGATGAAGTAGGAAAAAGATTTTTGTTGTGTGTTTATAGTAAAATGATGCTTTTTTACATTTAGTCAAGTTTTCACTAAATGTTTTAACATAGATGGGGAATCGAAACGAGGATCTTGGTGTCTGTGTGTGTGTATGTATGTGTAGAGCGATTCAGAGAGAACTACTTGACGGATCTTCATGAAACTTTACACGAGAGTTCCTGAGTATGATATCCCCAAACGGTTTTTTTTTCATTTTTGTTATAAATGTCTTTGATGATGTCATATCCGGCTTTTTGTGAAAGTTGAGGCCGCACTGTCACGCCCTCATTTTTCAATCAAATGGATTTAAATTTTGGTCAAGCAATCTTCGACAAAGGCCGGACTTAGGTATTGCATTTCAGCTTGGAGGCTTAAAAATTAAATGATAAGTTTGGTCATTACAAATCTGAAAATTGTTATTAAAATTATTCTTTTATAAAAAGATCTAAAAATAATTTCATCTTATTCTTCATTGTTTTCTGATTAAAAAAACATTAAAATATGTTATATTCGGATAAAAAACAAACTCTGAAAAAAAAAAATGAAAATTATGATTAAAATTCAATTTCCGAAATCGATTTAAAATCAATTTCATTTTATTCCTTGTCGGTTCCTGATTCCAAAAACATGTTATGTTAGGATTAAAAACAAGCCCAGAAAGTTAAAAAGAATAGAAATACAGAAAAGCATGCTATCCTGCTCAGCGCAACCACTACCGTGCTATTCTGCCTTATCAATTTCACTGCCTTTTCCACGAGTGGGGGACTGACAATACTATACGGTCTTGCTGAAGAAATGCAGTGCGCTCAGTTACATTCTGTGAGTTCGACAGCTTGACTAAATGTAGGAATTTCGCCTTACGCGACTTGTTTCTCTATAAAGGTTGTTTCATTGTCTAGATTCTTTTTAGGTAACAAGTTTCATAATAAGATGATGCACTGGGTACTTATTACCCTTTTATTTCAGGGGAGCACGTGATGATGGAATAGTGGTGTTCCATGTCATTATGTCTCAGCTGTTTAAGATGGATTCGGATACAGATCAAGTTTTCATCAGGTGTCAACCAGTCCACCTTGGCGGCTTCATTCCGGAGGATGGTGACAAGCACAGGATGCTGCTTGTGAAGTATGTGTTTATAACCACATTTTACACATTAGGTGCTTCCCTTGTGTAAAAAAAAATTTAAATAAATAAATGTTGTACACGCAAACGTCACAGATAACAAATTTCTGAGATTGAAGAATAAATGTATGGTGTGAAAACTATGAGAACAAAAGAATGTTTTGGAAGTCATGCATCCAGATACTCGTTCATTCAGTAAAAACTTTAAGAACAAAAGAATGTTTTGGATGGCATGCGTTCAGATACTCATTCATTCAGTGAGTGGAAAAATCAAGAAAATTTCAAAACAACAGCAACAGAAATGTACATTCAATGGTGTCTGAGGGAAATTATGTTTGCACATCTTAGTCTTTTTGCCAGAAAAATAAAAACCTGAGAAATCCGACTCCTCCCTGTCAGTAACAAACATGAAAAGCATGAAAGCTTCTGCCAGAAAAGCGAGGAATAGGTTATGTTTGACGTCACCAACTTGAACTTCTGACGCGCTTTGGAGCCCTGAATTGCATTGTAAAACTTACATTCAGAAAATGGCTCCCCATCAATTATTGTTCCATACTTTTGCTCTTTCAAATTGATGACAAAAACCATGTTTGTTGGTTTGTAGTAAGACCAGCATTTTTTGACGGTCCTCAGAGAGCATATGTCATCTTCTGTTACGACTGTATCAACCTCGGCCTTCGGCCTTGGTCGATAAAGATAGAAGAAAAAAGGCTCCCCTTGGACCAACAAAAAAGCTGGTCTGACAACAAGCCACCAAACTTCTTACAAATAAAGCTGGTTTCTGTGTGTGTGTGTTTGTATGATGACGATAGGCTCCGTAACGGCTCCCCCGACTGAGACGGGAATTGCAGAGTATGTTCTTCGCCACTTGCTACTTTTGGAAAAGCAACCTTGAAAGAATTCTATTAAAAACGGTGGAAAAGTTCATATCCTATGCGCTATCAAGGACCCTTCCCGTCTGGGCAGTCAAAACTTTGCTTCATCACTTTACCACTTCTTTCACGCGCATCACATGTTTTACTTTTTTGTTGGTAAAGTCTTGGTCTCGGTTACCTTGACCCTGGCAAAATGTTGGTCTCAGTTTCAAAGACAGTTACCGTACTCACAGCAATCCGATTTCTTTGTTCGAGAGTCTATCTCTGTCTCTCTGTCTCTCTCTCTGTCATTCAAATGACAGAGAGAGAGACAGAGAACATAAACGAGTGTTTGTGTGTCTGTGTGTGTGTGTGTGCGTGCGTGCGTATAGCTGTGTGCATATAAGTCACGTACGGACATAGACAACGGGTACAGCTAGTCTTACATAATTCGATTAACTGCCACAAATCAATCGATCAATCAATCAATATGAGGCTTATATCGCGCGTATTCCGTGGGTACAGTTCTAAGCGCAGGGAATTTTTATTTTTTTATTATTATTTTTTATGATTATTTTTTATGCAATTTATATCGCGCACATATTCAAGGCGCAGGGATTTATTTATGCCGTGTGAGATGGAATTTTTTTTACACAATACATCACGCATTCACATCGGCCAGCAGATCGCAGCCATTTCGGCGCATATCCTACTTTTCACGGCCTATTATTCCAAGTCACACGGGTATTTTGGTGGACATTTTTATCTATGCCTATACAATTTTGCCAGGAAAAACCCTTTTGTCAATCGTGGGATCTTTAACGTGCACACCTCAATGTAGTGTACACGAAGGGACCTCGGTTTTTCGTCTCATCCGAAAGACTAGCACTTGAACCCACCACCTAGGTTAGGAAAGGGGGGAAAAAATTGCTAACGCCCTGACCCAGGGTCGAACTCGCAACCTCTCGCTTCTGAGCGCAAGTGCGTTACCACTCGGCCACCCAGTCCTGTGTTGGTTTGATGGGGGGGGGGGGGGGGGGGGGGGGGGGGTTGTGACAGTGAAGCATTATCATTGATGGAATGAGATCAGGTCAGCCTTGCCCCTTACTTGACCTCACGTTCACCTGCATGTGTTTAGTGGCTTTGAAAATAGAGCGGTTTTGGAAGGTGTGGCAAAAATGGGATGTCACTGGGAGAGGTGGATATGATGGCTCTGCCCTGTAATGTGAAGTGGGGTTGAGTATAGCTTTTTCACAGTTTAGAGAGTTTAAAAAAACAACATTTGGGTGGTCGTTCATGACAGGTTGAAACCGTGACTTGGGACCTAAATTGAGTGGTCACTGGTCGCGTTAGACAGGTGGTCTTTTTAGAAAGGAGGTTTACAGTATATAGTAAAAATCAGGGATCCTTTGGGGTGGTCTCTATGGGCAGGTGGTCGCCAGGGCAGTCATATAACCTGTAATTTCCTGTCATTTGTTTGACCCTTCTTTTCTTCTGTGAATCAGCCTAGTGATTCAAAGAAGAATTGAAAAGAACAGAAAAAGCTCTGTCATCAATGCACGTTTTAATACAGATTAAAGTACATATTCTTACCGCAACTCTCATATATGCATTGACAACGATCTCACATGCTAGCGGTTGAAAACCTACTCAAATTACCTGCCCTTATATGGGGGGTAACCAAGTAAAAAAGACCCCGTCTGCCGTTACCATGACACGGCCTTCGTTACCCATAATGACCATCATACCCATGTGTGTGCTGGCTTCCTGCCGTAAGTCATTCTGGACTTCGACCTGCACCTGGAAGGACGTACGAATTTTGCTACTCGCTCTGGGCATTCACAAGCCACTGTCTGAGAGGACTACCCGTCTTGTGAAGCACTACCTGCTCGTCTCTCCCCTTCATTTTGGTGAGAGCTTTCCAATTTCATTGTTCAGTAAATATTAGCTTTTGTTTTTAGTCATCTCGGAAAAATTTTCACTTGGTGACTTGGTATCAGCTAGTCGGCCATTATGGCAGACGGCGGTAAACAGAGGCTCTGTGCGAGGCAGGAAGAAAGGAAAGGCTCTAGCCCCCCTAAAAAATCCAAGGGCAAAAGTAAAGCTAAGAAGGAAGAGGATCGTCTAACTTCCCGCCATTAGGGTCGAAGATCCCGCACACAAAACAACCTTTCTAGTAACTATTCCTTGGGCTAGCGCCATTAACTCCCCCCAGCCCGCAACTCCTACTACTAAGGAGGACCAGTCTATTCGATCACGCTAGGTTCCCTGCGATCCTAAATGTTTGACTGTATATCCAAACAGCTTGAGGCGCGCGCGCGGCGTGTTCCACAGTCCCCCCCCCCCCCCCCCCCCCCCCCCTCTGTGGGGGACAGCAGCTCTTTGGCCTGCCTGGTGCCTTCTGCCTCAGCGACGTCGGCCAACGTACACTCTCTCTGGCCCAAGCGATCGCCTGGCCAGTTTGCCTTTGCAGGGCACTTCCACATCCACAGGCAGCACTTCAGCTTCGCACCGGACTGGTGCAACAGACCAGCTCGTATCTTCCCTTTCGCCTGCCTCTGGCAGAACTTTGGTCGATATGAAGCACCCCCTCCCTTGGGAGGGGGATTGGTCAGCTCCCTACCTGCCTCTGACCCCTCAGTCGGCTGAGTGCACTTCTGAGCGGGTTACATAACCTAACTCGTAAGGGGGGGGGGGGGGGGGGGGGGTGGGGCAGTCAGTCAGTCCTCCCTCTATCCTCGACAAGGGTACATGAGTCCAGGGCCTGGGCTTCTTCTCTGGCTGTTTTATGGTCAGGTCGCCTTGGCGAGGTTATGCAAACAGCCTACTGGAGATCAGAAGACGTCTTTATTCATTTCTACCTACGAGATGTCTCCTGCACTCAACTTGACGGGTCTAGTTCATTGCCCGTGTTATTCGCAGCAGGACAAGTCCTCTCTAGGACATAAGTAAGTACCCTCCACCTTTAGGAGGAATCTGCATATGTGAGAGTTGCGGTAAGAATATGTAATTTAATCAAACATTTCAATAATAAATTTTCATTTGATTAATATACTTACCAAACTCTCATAGTTAATACCCTCCCGGCCTTCCCCGCTACTTAATTTCCTAAGGGATTTTGGAAGTCTCAAATGACTTACGGCAGGAAGCCAGCGCACACGTGGGTATGATGGGCATTATGGGTAACCAAGGCTGTGTCATGGTAGCAGCAGACGGCGTTTTTTTTACTTGGTTAACCCCCTCATAAGGGCAGGTAATTTGAGTAGGTTTTTGACCCCTAGCATGTGAGATTGTTGTCAATGCAAATATAGCGTTGGGTAAGTATATTAATCAAATGAAAATTTATTATTGAAATTTTCAATTATATGTAGTTACCAGTTGCATGAGAATCAACAGTCTAAACAAGTTGTTTCTGTGCGAAGTTTGATTTTCAGAAGTACCATCTTTCATACCTTTCTTTCTCGGTGTTTCTTCTTTTTCAGGAAATGCCAAGTTGGATATGTATATGAGGGGAAGATTGCAATGGACAAGAATTTGAGAAACAATGGTTTTGCCTACAAGTATGTTGTGAAAAAGCATGACAAGGACGATGTTCACTGGGAAATGGTGCAAAAGAGAGACCTCAGCTCCCGCAGGTCAGGAGGTCAAGAAACTGTCAATCGTCGTTTCAAAATGCCTGCAGAAGAGCGCATGTTCTGTGGTTCGTATGAAAGCTGATGTTCGAATGAAATCTGATTAATAAGATACTACTTTCTAATGAATCACCATTTTAAAATTTCATTGTAAAAATTAAAAAGAGGCGTAGGATTTTTGTTGTTGTTCGTGCAGTACAGAAATTCTACAACGGACAACTCTTTGTTTAAAAAATGCTTGTGTCGATTCTGTGCTTAGCAGTTTTATCATGACAACCCTGTTTTAATACTATCTAACTGAACGCTGTTCATTTTCTATCACACTTAGAGGCCCTAATTTCCTCCACGTCAGTCTTTACCGGGTTGAAAAATATGCATTTTTAAAGCCAATTTAAAGCAAGTTTACCGGCATTCAGGACTCACTTGAACGTTACCTTGTAGGGTTCAGCCTGAGTGTCCCCCTCAACCAAATTCTGATGGAACATAGTCGAGGGCAAAAAGTGCGAAGAGGCCTTAGTCGGCCAAAGATGCCAAATGATGCAATATGGTGCCATCTGAGAATTAGCCACTATATAGTGTTATTTGTGTGTTCATGTGTGTGTGTGTGCATGTGTGTGCGTTTGTATGTGTGTGTGTGTGTGTGTGTGTGTGTGTGTGTGTGTGTGTGTGTGTGTAGTTGATGTCAGAGAAAAGACTACATTTCAAATGTTTTAACACGAGGCACAGGCTACTGCATCAGCGAACTAATATTCAGAACCGGCATGTTTTCTTTGCAGAGCAAAATAAATGCCCTTGAATGCCACACTATCTGCCTTTTCCTAACTTGCTTTTGGCTTTAAATTGTCTAAATCGTCCATATGGTCACTGATCGTCAGATGGCTGTTAATGTGGTAGTTCAAAGATTGCCAGAACCTATTGGCCTTTGTAATTTGTTTTATTTACCTCACAAAACGTAAGTCCTGTATTATATCGAAGAAAAGTCTTTCCTTCATGGCTTCGGTCAATGTTTTTAGAACTTTCTGTAAAATCTGTTGTTTCTTCTGAATCATTCTGTAGTAGTCGGATTGTTGTTCGCTGATTTCGTCGCAATCCCCCTTCATCTGTTATTTCATTGTCAGCTGATGTTGACGGGCGAGGGAAGTTGAAATGTATTCCTTGCTTGACCCGACGATAATCTTACTTAACTTTTTTTCTTGGGAGATATTATTTCTGGTGTCGGCCTATATTCTCCAAGCGAGAAAATTTAGTTTACCGGATTGGGTGCATACAATGCACATACATATTTAACAGCGAATCACAACGCGTGACACAAACTCAGCTTGGTTCGGGTGTGAGGCACTAAAATTACCAAAATTAAATTTGGAGAATACATGGAATATCTTAGTTTTCTGGGTAGTTATTGAAATGACTTATTAAAAAGAAATGAACAAATTGCGAATACAAAAGGACATAGACTGCCGTTGCTATGGAAACTGGCTTAACACTTTGTACCCCACCTATGTTGACCAAGTTTTTTTAAGCCGAGACCAGCTGTGCTGCAGTAGGTCACTCAGAATTGTAGTAACTGTGTAGAATGTGTATCAACACAATGGAATGCAGGCGTTAGATCAACGTTACAGGAAGCGACTGAAGTGACTGTGAGTACGGATATATCCGTACCAGGTCAGATAGAGCCATATGAGTGGGTACGGATATATCCGTACCTGGGAGACAATAAGTTAACTCATTGTATCCCAGGTACGGATATATCCGCACCCACTCATATGGCTCTATCTGACCAGGTACGGATATATCTGCTCAGACTGTTAGCTTCAGTCGCTTCCTGGAACGTCGATCTAACGCCTGCATTCCAGCGTGTTGATACACAGTTACTGCACAGTTACTACAATTCTAAGTGACCTGCTGCAGCACAGCTGGTCTCGGCTTAAAAAAAACCTTGGTCAACATAGGTGGGGGTACTAAGTGTTAACTCATTCGCTGCGCGTCTAAATTTCCCCTGTGTTCCCTGCCAACGCGCGATTTAGAGCCATTTTGAAAAAATTATTAAAAATCAACAACACAAGATAACCTTACATACCTTATGTTTTTGCAAAGTTTGGAACTTACTCTTTTAGAAAATATATGAAACATTTGAAAGTACATACCTTTTGTTGTCTTCATATCCAGGCAAAATATCCAATTTGAAGCAAAACAAAAAAACTTTCTACGTCATGGGTTCATCATACACAATGTCATGATCGACACTTGCATTGCCCGAATCATCACCCAAATGATCGTCCATTGGCACAAAATCGTCACCAGAATCTAAAATATCATCTCCACTATCATCATCACTGAGGTCAAGATCAGAACCGTACTGAATAACACGTTCTAGCACTCTTTTCAAGTTACTACGTCTCAGCAGAACGATCCGCCATCTTGGAAAAGTCAAAACACGTGGGTCGCACACCGTCAACAAAATTTTTATTAATCCCAACAATTTAAGGGAAGGAACTGTTTACAGTGAATGGTACCACTGTAGACAGATAGAAGTTCATTGCAGGGGTTGTTTCCCTTGGTCAGCAGGACCGTTTACACCGTTAAAAATTCGTGATATCCGTCGGAACTCAAGTACCGGCACGCAGCCAACGCTAAACACAGGTGTCGGAATTCCAGTTCCGACACGCAGCGAATGAGTTAACAGCGCCATATTGGATTTCTAGGAAACGGTTTTACAGCGACATCATACATCAGAAATGCAGAATGTTTGGCACAAAGATACACATGACTTATATCTACAATCATATAGAACGATTTTTTTTACAAAAGTCTACAGTTGAATTTAAATTAATTTTTGAAATAAGGATTTATGAATATGTGGTTAGAAATTCATTAATCCTTATTACACAAATTAATTTAAATTCAACTGTAGTCTTCAGTCAAAAAGTCGTTCCATATGATTGTAGATATGAGTCATGTGTATCATTGTGCCAAATATCTTGTATTTCTGATGTATGATGTCGCTGTAAAACCATTTTCTTGAAATCCAATATGGCGGCTGTTTCCATAGCAATGGCTGTCGGTGTCCATTAATATTCACAATTTTTTTCATTCATTTTTATAAGTCACTTCAATAACTACCAAGAAAACTAGTTTATTCCATGTTTTCTCCAAGTTAAATTTTAGTGCCGCACATTGCCTTAATGCCTGATCTCAATCCTACATGCCTTCAAGCCAACGTCAGCGTTTTTAGGAACAGGATTAAAAGCTGTTGAGCACATACCTTTACATGAAAAAAGTTCTGCTCACTAACTCAGATCTGCCCATCCTTTTGAATGAGACCAGACCATCCCTCTACTTGGACACATTAAAAAAATCAACATCCGAAATATTTCCAGTGCCGTTTGAATTTCTTCATGAATTAATTCCAGATATGAGATGGTGAACTGAATTGTGTCCATTGGAAAGGCTGAACCATTAAAAAAAATAAAAATAAGAATAAAATAAGCAAACACTGTTTTCTTGTGTGATACTTTGTTAGCTCACCCATTTTTATTTAATAGTCACTTTAAGATTAGTTGGCCATGGATTAAAAATCACTCAAATTTGGATTTTGCCTTCAAGGTTTTGCCATCAATGAGGCTTTGGAAGCAAAGGCTTTAAAGGTCCTTGTCTGCATTTTTATACCAAAATCGCCATTTGACCATTAAAATGCAGAGTCTATTATCTACAAATATCAACAATACACCCCCCTTTCGATCAGGAAAGATGAAGCCAGTGTAGCCGTTTGAAAATTCATTGTAGTATTCCAGCGTAGTACTCATAGTAGGATATCCTTATTTGGAAAATGCCAAGCGCAAAACTCCTCTCAAATCCCGTGCATTTCGTGCGTTTAAAAAAAAAAGCGTGGACAGCGCTCCAGTGTCAAACTGTTGCTGCACTTGTTTGGGCGTGGCTATAAGCATAGTGACATGAATTTGATTGGTCAGTATTTTTAGGCAAAGCACATGTTCTCAGCAAACAGAAAACAAAATATTGGAAGCGTGAGTCACGCTACCCAAAAATAAAATCTTTTTTTACATATATTTTTTTTTCTAAAACTTTTTTCCCCATGGTTCATTCATCATCTGACATAACTTTTTAGCGAAATCTAACCATAAGATTATTGAAAAAAAGCAAAAATGTAGACGACCACCTTTAAGGATCTAATCACATGCTTTAAAATTAAAAGATTTGCTGAATCGCTATACAGTGGAATCCAGCTATAACGAACCTGGGTATAAAGAAATCCCTCTTTTAACAAACTGCCATTGATTTCCTGGCAGACAGCCTTCTATTTCTTACTTGTTGTTTTCCGGCTACATCGAACCTTTTGAACTCTTTGCCTAACGAACCCCTCTTTTAACAAACACGTTTCCATCGCCCCAGAGCCGTTTTGTCTCTAAAAGTCACAAGGCTACAACGAACTGATGTCAATAATTGTCTCCAAAGACAAAAATACACAAACACAAGTGCACATCGCGTGATGAGCGAACTCTGAACAAACAGTGGGAGGTGCACGGAACAGCCACCGCCGCTGTTTTTTGAGTCACTTGAGAAAAAGTGACTCTATGTAATCGGTCAGTGTTAGTCTGTCCGGCCGGCCGGCCGTCCGTAGACACCACCTTAACGTTGGACTTTTCTCGGAAACTATCAAAGCGATCGGGCTCATATTTTGTTTAGTCGTGACCTCCAATGACCTCTACACTTTAACGATGGTTTCGTTGACCTTTGACCTTTTTCAAGGTCACAGGTCAGCGTCAAAGGAAAAATTAGACATTTTATATCTAATTTCTCGGAAACTATCAAAGCGATCGGGCTCATATTTTGTTTAGTCGTGACCTCCAATGACCTCTACACTTTAACGATGGTTTCGTTGACCTTTGACCTTTTTCAAGGTCACAGGTCAGCGTCAAAGGAAAAATTAGACATTTTATATCTTTGACAAAGTTCATCGGATGTGATTGAAACTTTGTAGGATTATTCTTTACATCAAAGTATTTACATCTGTAGCCTTTTACGAACGTTATCAGAAAAACAAGGGAGATAACTAGCCTTTTCTGTTCGGCAACACACAACTTAACGTTGGGCTTTTCTCGGAAACTATAAAAGTGACCGGGCTCAAATTTTATGTGAACGTGACTCATTGTGTTGTGAATAGCAATTTCTTCCTGTCCATCTGATGCCTCATATAATATTCAGAACTGCGAAAGTGACTCGATCGAGCGTTTGCTCTTCTTGTTCACTATTCCAATCAGCTGCTGAGCTATGACTGTGCTGAGCTATGACTGCCACAGAAGCATGTGTTGCTGCCAATACCCTACGTTGCTACTTGCAGGCAAAGTGCAGCGATGTCTGTGACTTGGATATGATCTCCAAATTGGAGTGTACAGTGGAGAAGTGTGCCAATTCTGAGCAGCGTAACTTATATTTGCAACTGTCACCGTTCATGGCTTTTTTTGTGTGTTTGTGCGAGGATTTACGAAGGAGCGGAAGTACTAATCACATAACGTCATCAATACTTGTGCTTTCGAGTAACAAGAGTTACCTCCCTTGCACTGAAATTGTTGCATCGATTTTGTCGAAAATCCGTCTCTCAACACAAATATAAGGGTGCATGTAGCAAGAATCAGGCTTACTTTTCACAGGCATGTCCAATACTTCACTTTGAAGATACATTTAGTTAGTCTAGATGGGGTTTTCAGAGATTGTACTCTCCAAGGAAAGATCGATGGGACGATCATTTGAAGGTGAGTGGGAAAACTTGTCTTGAGGCCATTTAGGGTTCAAAACTCTACAGCGAATTGCTGATATAACAAACTAAAATGTATCTCCCTTGAGATTCGTTGTACCCGGACTCCACTGTATAAGCAAATACACTGTAGTTTAAAGTATTTGCTCTACTTGTATAAGAATGTCCTCTTCTTGTCTGGTTTGCTAATGTTTCTTTGTTTTCTTCCCTTTATCCTCTTTGTAGGGGAATGGCACGTGTATGATGGCATCTCATATCCACGCATGTCTTTCAAGGATGCTGCTGTTGACACACTGAAAAGTGCATTTGGATTCAAAGACATTGTGGCAAGGGTCAGAGCTGAATCTCATCATGCTGGGAAAGAATTCCTACCATCAGCGGACCATATCTATCAAACTATTGTTCAGAAAAAGCACCAGCAAACAGCAGAAGACCTGCTCAGGCAGACCAAGACCGTCATGAGGAGTCTGAAGCAACAGATGCTGGATTCCAATCTGATGAATGTGGATGACGACCTTGTGCAACAGGCATGATCTTATTCTGATATATATATTATGCAGGTCACATAAGGAGTTCTCTTGAACATTATTTTATGAAGATGGAACAGTTTTTTTTTTTTTTTTTTTTTTTTGGGGGGGGGGGGGGTGATGGGGTCATAGGTAGTGGAATCCTTCTTTTAAGACCTGCAAAACCCTGAGAAAATCAGGTCTTATAACGGGGGTAAACGTACAGAGGTTATGAACAGAATATCTTAGAAAATAGGGTCTTAAATATTGTCTTATCGAGGGTTTGGGGTCTTAAAAGGAAAGGCGTCTTCTAAGGGGTAAGATGGTTCAGGGAGGGGCGGGGGTAACGAAGGTGAGTCATGTGCAAGCATTTGCTTTTCTTGTTTTAAATTGAATTTTCCACTTATTAACTCAAACAATTAAAACATGGTAACAAAGAATGAGTCACTAAAAGAAAGTGATCTTCTTTGTTAAATGAACATATTGTTGTCGTTAATGAATGTATTATTGTTTTTTGTTTTTTTGCAGTGTTTCACAGAGAACCTGATTGAACCTCTTCTGAAGCGCCTGAGCTCCATGTTAAAGGAGGGGAAGCGTACCGTGACTTTAGCCATGTTAGTCCTTCTCATGATAGTTGAGAATGGCATCAAGGCTTCAACCAGTGTCAATAGTGAGCTGTGCCGAATGTTTCTTCTCATCCCTGACAACGAAAGAAAACACTGTCCTGACCTCACCGACCTTGAGAAGCAGTTTCCTCTCAAAATGAAAGAAAGAGTGTAATGTTTCTCCTTTTTCCTTTTTGGTTGTGTGTATGCATTTGTGTGTTTCTGTGTCTGTCTGTGTGCGAATGTGGATGTGTAGGTTACAGGGGAATTCCACTATATTGTGTTCCACTTACATCACGAATTTCACTATATTGTGATGACATGCTTGGACCCATTGACAGAACCAATCTGTTCTGATGGCAGCAATTTTATTGAGTCACTTGAGAAAAAGTGACTCTATGTAATCGGTCAGTGTTAGTCTGTCCGGCCGGCCGTCCGGCCGGCCGGCCGTCCGTAGACACCACCTTAACGTTGGACTTTTCTTGGAAACTATCAAAGCGATCGGGCTCATATTTTGTTTAGTCGTGACCTCCAATGACCTCTACACTTTAACGATGGTTTCGTTGACCTTTGACCTTTTTCAAGGTCACAGGTCAGCGTCAAAGGAAAAATTAGACATTTTATATCTTTGACAAAGTTCATCGGATGTGATTGAAACTTTGTAGGATTATTCTTTACATCAAAGTATTTACATCTGTAGCCTTTTACGAACGTTATCAGAAAAACAAGGGAGATAACTAGCCTTTTCTGTTCGGCAACACACAACTTAACGTTGGGCTTTTCTCGGAAACTATAAAAGTGACCGGGCTCAAATTTTATGTGAACGTGACTCATTGTGTTGTGAATAGCAATTTCTTCCTGTCCATCTGATGCCTCATATAATATTCAGAACTGCGAAAGTGACTCGATCGAGCGTTTGCTCTTCTTGTTTACTTGTCTACTGTTTCGCCTCGCCAACGAACAAGAACTCTTGCACGTGTATGGCACGCGTCAGACTTCTCACCCCTTCATTCCTAATATGTCCGTTGTTTTCTCGTCTGCCGGACATAAACACCAGAAGCTACAGTTGCTCCAAACCAGCTCAGAGTAAGGGAGTGGAAATCCACAGTACTCAGCATCATACAAGATACAAGATACAAGATATTTATTCACCAATTTTGCAAAAGGATTTCATCTTGGCACGGCACGGTAAAAATAAAATAAAAACCAACCAGACACATATGCAGACACACATCACCATGCATGCATACATACGTACATTACACTGTCATGCACACACAGACACAACTCACACACACACACACACACACACACACACACACACACACACACACACACACACACACACACACACACACACACACACACACACAATTATTTACATTCTCACACATAACCAGCCACATATCTACATCACAAATTCACATCGTCGCCTTGTAAACGTAAAAACCATATCAGTTTAAAAGGGGTGCCAGTAATATCAATACAACATTAGTGAATACTAGAACAATACCTAAAATTTATAATCCATTTAAAAGTAAGTAGTACACGTAATTATTATCATATAGTCAGATCATCACATAAAATTATATAATCATGATCTAGCCAGTTAGACAGTTTAAAACAACAGTATTAACAGACTATCACAGATCTACTCAAGCACCTGAACTTAGAGTCGCATTGCACAAAACTACTACCATCACAGAACTACTCCAGCACCTAAAAAATAAGGACCATTCCACATTGCACATATTTCCACTATCACAAGTTATGAGAACAGTAATGGAATGCAGTGAAAGGACTAAGTAACAACCCCCCCCCCCCCCCCCCCCCCCCAATCCTATAACTACAGTATATTACAACGTCTTCACTACAGGAGTTGTCAGTACAGAATGGGGGATGAAGCTAGAGCGAAAGCGACTAGTTCTGGCTTTCAAAGCTCTGTAGCGCCTACCAGATGGAAGAGGCTCGAAGAAGTGGTTTGCCGGGTGGGAGGGGTCGCGAACAATCTTTCCTGCTTTTCGACCTGAGCGCAACTCAAAGATAGAGGCAACGGAAGGGAAGTCACATCCCGCGATTTTGGAGGCTGTCCGCACAATGCTCTCCAGTAGCTGTTTCTCTTTCTCAGTGGTGCTGCCATACCAGACCGTGATAGAAAAACACAGGGTGGTCTCAACGACTGCGCGATAGAACTGCGCCATGATTTGCTGTGACATACGGAACTTGCGCAACTGTCTCAGGAAGTGCAGCCGCTGCTGGCACTTCTTAATGATGGACGTGGTGTTCCCGTCCCATTTCATGTATCAATTGTTATGCTTCCCAGCCGATGTTTGAGGGTAACAATTCAGCATTTCCCTCTGCCCTAAATCCCACCAACTGCTATCTCAATGTTAAATGCCAGATAAATGTGTTCCTCCCCTCATTCCCCCCCCCCCCCCCCCCCCCCCATTCCCCTCAAACCCCTCGCGAAACAGATGCCTGTGATATTTATTATCGATGCGTAGTTGAGTTGAAAAATAGTCTTCTGTCTTTAGATGATGATATTCTTATCAATGGCATTAGTACCAATGATTTTATTGTTGTATGCATGCACACAGGTCTGTGGTTGTGTGTGTGTGTGTGTGGTGTGGGGGGGGGGGGATGAGGGGGTCCATATGTGCATGTGTTCTCGAATATAACTGTGCATGCCTGTTCTTGGAAAAAGAATAAATAAGATCGCATGTTGATATACATTATTTTACTTCATTTTCAGAAGAGAAATAATATTTTACACTATTAAATTATGGTACACAATGTCTGATGTAATGTTTAATCGTTATAATTTTAATGTTATCATTCTGTAATTGTGACGTGGGCTTTAAGACAAATATCTGTTTTGTAACGACAGACAATAGAGTACTGTACAATGTATTTGTTCTTTTTCTTCTAATTCTTTCAGTACCCTTCCACAAAGTCTTCTCACATTGATCAATCGAACTTCTGGTGATGACCCAAACTGGCTTTGTTGCATTCCTCTGCTACACTTTTTGAATGGCACTTCCCTCCCCTTCCAAGAGCTGGAATTGTCTTCAGACTTTAGAAAAGATGACTGGTGGGGGCTTACTGGCTTCGAAAGACGGAAACGCACATTCAAAGAGGCCACAAAAGACAAAAAGTAAGGATATTTAGAGTTTGTGTTTTTGCGATACATTTTCCACATATTTTAAAAAATTTTCATGATGATTTTAGCAAAATATGCTCATTTGAATTGCCAATTCAAAGCATATTTTTTAATAAATGTTCCCACATTTTTGAGTGAACATCAGAAAACCCGTTGATACCTTACTAAATTTTATAAGCTACGCTAAACGGGCGCAACTGTAAAGTGGATAAGATGCCTTCCTCCCAAGCGGAAGGTCGTTGGTTCGAATCCCGGCCGCTCCTGGTGGGGTAAGGGTGAACATTTTTCCAATCTCCCAGGTCAACTTATGTGCAAACCTGCTAGTGCCTTATCCCCCTTCCCATGTACACACAAGCACAAGACCAAGTGCGCGTGGAAAAGATCCTGTAATCCATGTCAGGGTTTGGTGGGTTGTACCAATGATTCAACTATGAAATATGTACCTGAATGACTGTGTATATGCACATGCGAATATGTATGCGCATTGTGTGTGTGTGTGTGTGTGTGTGTGTGTGTGTGTGTGTGTGTGTGTGTGTGTGTGTGTGAGTGTGTGTGTGTGTGTTATGCTTGTTATACTTGTTCATGCGATATGTTTTGTAGTCTCATGTGATAAACCTAAAGGCACATTTTTGCTTTGTAATACACTTTATACAATGTTTGTTCTTGTTGTTTGCCTTGCTGAAGTTTATGTACAAAAATTCAGAATGGATGGTTATTGTTTTTGTTATCATCTCTTCAGCAGATATTGCTATCCAAGACAGATGTAAGTCATCACGATGGAATGCATGGCATATTTTTTTAGGTAAAATGAATATGAGACCTGAATATTGACATTTATGCTTTTTTCAGATTGCAGAGTGACATGGTGGAGCTTCTGGAGTCAGTTTTCCTTGCAGACCAGATGTTGGTAAAAAGTATTGTTGCCTCTTTGGAGTATGAACCGCTGTTGGAATTTCTGCAGAAAACAGATGTACCTTTAGAGGTCATTGCAGCATCTCTGTCTCACTATTTCCGACAGAAATCTTGGTTCTGCATCTCCTCTGGAAAGGTGGGTGTGTGGTGTGTGTGTGTGGTGTGTGTGTGTGTTCCTCTGTGTGTGTGTGTGTTCCTCTGTGTGTGTTCCTGTGTGTGTGTGTGTTCCTGTGTGTGTGTTCCTGTGTGTGTGTGTTCCTGTGTGTGTGTGTGTTCCTTTGTGTGTGTGTGTGTTCCTGTGTGTGTGTGTGTGTGTTCCTGTGTGTGTGTGTGTGTGTGTGTCTGTGTGTGTGTGTCATGTGTGTGCGTGTGTGTGTGTGTGTGTGTGTGTGTGTGTGTGTGTGAAGGTTAAGTGCAGAAACTGTAAATGTTATTTCATGGTTTGTGAATGTGGTTATAACCATTAATTTGTTAGTGGGATGCATACATGGAATGGTTTACATGTACAATTTTGGCATTTTATCTTTGCCAGATATTTAATATGAAGATGCACCATTCTAATCAACAAGATACGTGATGGAATTTGACAGGGCAAATGAAAACCTGATATTATAGAATTTCCTTTTTTTCTTCTTCTTTTGCTTGAACAAAATAGTTTTTTAAAGTTGTATACTATCTATGGCAAAGGGTTATGTTGAACTTAAGTGTTGTAAATTAGGGACACCTTTTCTACTGCAATCTAATCCTCTAATTTTGCAGAACTTGCTCTTGTAAGCATAAAAAGTTATTTTAGTTCCCATTCAAGTTATGGAATGATTTGCTCAAAAGCAATTAAATTACATATTCTTACTCCGAATCACATAAAGCATTGTCACAGACTCATATGCTAGGTACTGAAAACGCTAACCCATCAAAACCCTTTTAAGGGAAGCAACCCACTCTAAAAAGGCTGAACTAGCCATGGCCATGGGCCCCGGGAGTTACCTCCCCTATGGCTACTTCCCATCAGCCCCCACACACCCTATCATACGTCTTTTCAGCAGCGTGGTGTGAGGGTGCTCTGAATTTTCGCTAGACTGCGGCTGACTGTGTGAGCTTTTTGCCTGCCAGCCGCGTTGACCTGTCGTTCTCCCGTGCGGGCGCCAGTCTTGGTGAGCTCGTTCTCGTTTGTTTCAACTTTCCTTGTTGTTTGTTGCTGATATTTCGTCCCTAGGACGTAGTTATCAGTTACTGTTGGTGTTGCCGCCATTTGCATTTCGCCAGCTTGCTGTCGTTTTCATTGTTTGGCATGTAACCGGCGCTTGCTTCTGTTATTTGTTCTGCAAGCTTGGTTTTCTTGTTGCTAACGTTCGTTTTGTTTACGGAATTTTCAGTCCGTGTTTGCTACTTACGTTGTTTGCATTTTTATTTTCTTTCCGTCTTACGCTTGTGCTTTTGTGTCAAGTCATTATGGCTGACTCCGACGGGCGTAAGAGTAAGGGCAAGGGCGACGCGAAGGGCAAAATTAAGCCCAAGTCGTCTTCTTCTAGGCCAGTCGTACTGGTTACGGATGCGGAACGCAATACTGTACTTTCGGTTACTATTTCACCTCCGAGGGAGGCTACGGAGGCTCGTCCTTCTTCTTCTGTTGTTTCGGCTCCTTCTCCTTTGTCGGCGCCGGAACAGGGGGCACTTGTGTCCTCTTTGATTAAGTCATTAGTGCCAGAGATCCGGTCTTTGGTGCAACAGGAAATGCAGCGTTCGTCGGCTTCCGGTGTTGCCGCTGTGCCTCCTTCCGTGGGGGGGGTACAGTCCCTCTCTTCTCTGGTGGCTTCCGGTTCGGGGGTGCAACTTCCTGCCTCTGCCTTTACCACTTCTGTCAGCGGACATCCAAGTAAGTCGACTTGGTCCCACAGCCCTCGCCAGGCGTCGGGACACTCCCTGCTGGGAGACAAGTCAATGGGGCAGAGTGGCACTCTGCATTCTCCTGGTGACTCGTCCTCCCGTTTCGGCTTGGACGTTGGTAGCCAGTACGCTGATGTCCGTCCCCGCCAGCTTGTCTGGGATCGTGACTCTCAGCAGCAGCTTCCGTTTTCGGTCGCCGCATTTCCGGCTTCGGCCGGAAGTACACTTCCTGTCCTCACTTCCCGCTCAGCCGGTTGTGAGGGTATGGATTACAGGCTGGCCTCAGGGCCTTACGGCCCCCGGCCACAGCCTGCTCCGGTTTCGGCCGGATATGCTGTCCCTCTTCCGAGTTCATCTGCTTGGATCCCGGAGAGGGAACAACAGCGTTCAGCGGCGGCACATGCTGTGCAACAGCTGGGGCGGTCGTCTTTGTCCCAGGACGTGACGGCGACTTCCGCTCACCCACTTCCGGTCGTTTCCGATTCGTTTTCGGCTTTCCCTTTGCCTGCTGGCAGTGGGGTGAGCCGAGAACAATTTCGGCGTCACGACTTTCCGGTCTCCGGACAGGTCGCGGACGTTTCGGCTTCGGCGGTGGATGATTACGATCCTCAGTTTGACCAGTCTGAGGTTCAGTCTCTGGCAAGTGAGGATCCGCGTACGGGCTTTCCGTCTCGGCTTCGGACGGTTCTGAGTGCCGCGGCGGAAGTGACATCCCGCTACTTTCCTGAGGGGGCTTCGGCGGCCGGAGTTTCGACTTCCGTTCCTCCCTCAGCGTGGTCCGACTTCCTTCCCGGGGGGGAGGACTCTTCCTCCTTCCGGTTTGTGGAGTCACCGGCAGTGGCCTACCACCTTTCTCAGGTGCTTGCGAAGTCTTCGCGCCAGAGTGGTGGTTTGCCTCCCGTGCCTGTCCCGCTTCTGGTACCGTACGGACCAGTTCCGGAGCAGGCACAGGCTTGGGTTGCTTCGGGGGCTCAATCTTCTTCCGGTGGCACTTCCGGTCATCAGAAGTCGGTTCTGCCTTCGAACAACCGGAACCTGATAGCGTCTTTTTCGCTTCCCCGGTCTTCGTTACCGTTGACTAGGGATCTGCTGCCTCTTTTGTCAAAACAGGTCAAGAACGATTCTGTTTTGTCAGTAAAAGAGTCGACGCTAGTCAGTTTGGAGGAGATCGCACGCCAGCTTTTGGAGCTTGCGTCTATCTCCGACACTCTGGTTCGCGCTCTGTCTCGGTCTCTGACCGATTCTCTCGTTCCGTTTACCCTTAGCGAGGAGCAGAACGCGGACGACGTGTCTGTCCTTCTCGCTGCTCTCGCGAAGGTAAACGAGGAACAGACGCGGCTTTCCTCCTTGCAATATGCACATGCGGTGATGAGCAGGAGGGACCTGTTTCTGGACCATTCTCACTTCAGGGACCAGGCTACCCGGGATGCCCTTCGGGTATCCCCGGTTGTGGAGGGGTCTCTGTTCGGCCATATGGCGGTAGACGCTCGGCAGAAAGAGATCCAGTCACTCAAGGACACACAGTTCTGTGACTTTGCTCTACAGGGCATGAGGCAGGCTAAGCCTTCACAGCAGTGAAGGCTCAGTCGTCGTCTCAACCCAAGTCTGGGACCAAGAGACCTGCACAGCAGCCGTCTCGAGGTGGCAAGAAACGGACTGCGTCGGGAAGGGGGCGTGGCGGCTCTGGTAGCAAGCCTCACCCCCAATGAAGTGCTCCCGGTCTCACCCCCCTTCCGCCCTCCACACCAGTGATGGCGGGAGGCCCCTCCCGGGCACTCTCCAATTGGATGGTCTCTGTAGACAGCCAATGGATAGTGGGAGTGGTGAGATCGGGCTTCCGTCTGCTATGGCGGGAAGAGAAGGCACCTCTTTCCCGGCGGCCGCCGCCCTTCAAACCCCCCTCCTCGCAGGAAGCAAAGTCCGTTCTTCAGACGGAAATTGTCTCCCTGGTGCAGAAGGGCGCGGTAGAGAGGGTCCTAGACCAAAGCTCTCTGGGATTTTACGGGCGTCTTTTCGCCGTTCCCAAGGCTTCAGGGGCCTGGCGTCCCGTCCTGGACTTGTCTCTTCTCAACACGTTCTTGAGAGAGATCAAGTTCAAGATGGAGACGCCAGCCACGGTCAGGGACTCTCTCCGCCCAGGAGATTGGGCGACCTCTATAGACCTGACGGATGCATATTTTCACATTCTTATGCATCCGTCCGACCGGAAATGGCTTCGTTTCCGGTGGGGCGATCAGGTCTACCAGTTCCGCGCACTCCCCTTCGGACTGTCTCTCGCACCGTGGATTTTTACCATGGTGGTGAGACAGTTGTGCGCACTGGTGAGGTCGCAGGGTATCAGACTGCGGGCTTATCTGGACGATTGGCTCATCCTGAACCAGTCCCAGATAGGTTGTGCGCAGCATACCCAATCGGTTCTTCGAGAGGCCTCCCTGCTGGGGTTCTCGATCAACCGATCAAAGTCGGAGTTGATCCCGTCTCGGACATTCACTTATCTGGGGATGTCTTTCGACACAGTGGCTTGGACTGTCCGCCCTTCCCAGAGCCACCCCTAAGTGGGATCTGTTCCTGGTGTTAGCCTTTCTACGCTCTTCGGATTTTGAGCCTTTGAGAGAGGCTAGTCTTCACAACCTTACTCGGAAGACTCTGTTTTTGATTTTGTTGACTACGGCCCGGCGGGGTAGCGAGGTCCACGCTCTGTCGGGTCTGCCTGGTGATATCTTGTTCGAGTCGGATGGTTCAGTGTCCTTACACTTCCGACCCGATTTCTTGGCTAAAAATCAGGCTCCGGGGCAGGCCTCTCCGTTGGTTAGAGTCAAGGCTCTGACCAACGCGTTGGCTCCGGATGACCCTGATTTGGTCAACTGCCCGGTTCGGGCCCTGCGTACGTACTTAGCCCGCACTCAGGCGGTACGCTCTAGCACGCAGAAGCTGTTGTTTCTCTCTATTCTTACCGCTCGGGAGAAAGACATCTCTAAGGTCACGTTGGCACGGTGGGTGACTTCGCTCATACGACAAGCTTATGTCTGGAGTCACACGAACGGGGGGGGGGGCGCTGCCTGCCTTTCCCCTGGACTCTGCGAGAGCCCATGAGACTAGGGCTTGGGCGTCGTCACTTGCGGTGCTTCGCTCCAAACGTCTGGACGAGGTTTTGTCTACTGCGTATTGGCGTTCCGAAGATATTTTCATTAATTATTATCTTCGGGACGTCTCTGCTCTTCGCCAGGACGGCTCACGCGGGCTTCCTGCCCTGGTGGCAGCCGGCCAGGTTCTGGATAGAATGTGATGGTGAGTTTGGTTTATTCTCTTGCCCACCGCCATGTTGATGTTATCTGCTTTATGTGATTCGGAGTAAGAATATGTAATTTAATGGAAAATTTCCTAGTAAATTTTCATTTGATTAATATACTTACCCGAATCACATAGTGAATTCCCTCCCGCCTGCCCCGCTTATGGTTTTAAGTTTCTTTAAAGCCGTATGATAGGGTGTGTGGGGGCTGATGGGAAGTAGCCATAGGGGAGGTAACTCCCGGGGCCCATGGCCATGGCTAGTTCAGCCTTTTTAGAGTGGGTTGCTTCCCTTAAAAGGGTTTTGATGGGTTAGCGTTTTCAGTACCTAGCATATGAGTCTGTGACAATGCTTTATGTGATTCGGGTAAGTATATTAATCAAATGAAAATTTACTAGGAAATTTTCCATTCATTTACATGGGTTTTAGAGGAAAAATAACATCACCACAGCAATTTTTGACAAAGGAAGGGAGACAACTTCGTTGATCTATGCCTCTTCTGCAAAGGAATAACCATGGCAGCCATTCTCCCCGAACGAATAACTATGCTTAATTTTGGAGCTCACCCCGTCAACAATTTCACAAGAATTATTCCTTACTTTGATAAAAATGACTTGTAACAAACATAAAAATAAGTCAATAACGCCACTTGATTGCAAGCTCTGAATTTACAGGGTGACCCAAAAAAAAGAGTACCCAAACAAAACGTCATAAATTGAACAAAAATAAAGCAATCTTCATAAAATTTATGTACACACACAAGTAGCCTCTGCATGATTCCAACAGAAAATGTTAGCGTTCTAGCTTGTCTTTCAGGAAAGTTATGCTCATTCTACAGAACATGCTCCAAATGGCCTCCCCCGGATTTAAATCCCCCAGATTTCTATCTTTGGGGGTTCCTGAAAGACAACGTCTACAGGAACAACCCACAGACAATCGCAGAACTCAAGCGAGCCATCACAACAACCATTCGCGGAATCTCGCAACAGGAGTGTGTGCGGGTGATTGATAACTTTGCGCGGCGAGTTCAAGTTTGCCTGAATCGGCGCGGAGGCCATTTGGAGCATGTTCTGTAGAATGAGCATAACTTTCCTGAAAGACAAGCTAGAACGCAAAAATTTTCTGTGCAAATCATGATGCAGAGGCTACTTGTGTGTGTAAATAAATTTTATGAAGATTGCTTTATTTTTGTTCAATTTATGACGTTTTGTTTGGGTACTCTTTTTTTTGGGTCACCCTGTACAATGCTTAAGTTCAACATTACCGAGCAAAGGATGCTGAACATCATATTCATGCTTGTGCAAAAAAAAACGTATAATGTATATACGTTTGACCATGTACAATCTAAAAATCTCAAGGTGTCAACATTCATACATTCTTAGCTCAGCAAATGGTTCCCATGGAAAAACATTAATATATGCCAGAGTTGTACCACCTACAATGGGTTTTCACGTGCAATGTCACAAATTTCCATTTAGCCTAAGAGTATTCCCTTTGCTATTGAACTAAGTGGATCTGAGTCTCCTGTCTGACTGTCTGTCTCCCCCAACCCCCTTTCTCTCCCTCTTCCGCCTCTTTCTATGTCCCTCTCGCTATTTCTCTCTCTTTTTTATCTCTTTCCTTTTGTGTGTGTGTGTGTGTCTCTCCTTATCTTTTCTCTCCAGAGATGTTTCTTTCATGAAAAAAACGGACGCTGGTACACTGGTCTGATTTAGTGACTACCATATTTTTTTCTCAGGATCTTGCTGCTGTTTTGAAGAAGGCTGTTCACATATGGACTGATGAGCTCTCCATTGACCCAATGTGAGTTTGTGGCTGATGAGTAGATATACATGTATACTTTTTCTCTTTCTTTTCTTTATTCCACATTCGAGAAGTACATGCTTGCTTTTGTAAAGGTATGAATTCCTTGTAGAAAGAATATGACAAGGACCTTTAAGTTTGAGTTATAAGTTGATCAGGGATGGCCAAATAATAATAATAATAATGCAAACTTTTATAGCGCTATTCTAGAAAAATGTCTACTCTTAGCGCTTTACAATACATACATCGACCAAGCATACTATACACGCACAGGCAAAGAAACCGACCAAACATAACCAACAAACTATACATGCACATGCAAAGAAAACGACCAAACATACAATACACGCACAGGCAAAGATAACGACCAAACATAAACAAACATACTATGACCAATCATAACCAACATACTATACGCGCGCAGGCAAAGAGAACAATCAGCACATGTAATAATTACTGACAACTAATGATGCAGGCATACAATGACAATCCAATACACAGCCTAGGCACAAGAACCACATAAGGTTACTGTATAAAAACGTGTCAACAATACTATTTACACACACACAAACAGTGCTGACACAAAGCGCAGAAAATATATATACACGTTATTTTAGGCACTAGGTAGGGGGTGAGGTGGGGCGGGATGGGGTGGGTGGGGAGATGCTGGAGGGAAAATCACTTGCGCTGAAAGAGGTGTGTTTTGAGATTTGTCTTGAATGTAGTGAGAGAATCTGTGTGTCTGAGAGGCAGAGGTAATCTATTCCAGGTCACAGGGGCTTGATAGGCGAAGGACCTCTCGCCACATGTCTTTGTTTGCACTGTGGGGAGTCGGAAGAGTCAAGTGTCGGCGGCGTAGCGAAGCTGACGAGAGGGGGTGTAGAGATTGAGGAGTTCTGAGAAGTATTCTGGGGCAGAACCAGAAACGACGGCAAAAGAAAGAGAGGAGAGTTTGTATTCGATTCTTTTAGTGATAGGCAGCCAGTGTAGAGAGTGAAGAAGGGGTGTGGCGTGTTCATACTTGGAAGATTTGAAGACCAGGCGGGCAGCGTTATTTTGGATCCTTTGAAGTCTATCTAAAAGGTACTTAGGGAGACCGGCCAGAAGAGAATTGCAATAATCTATCTTTGAGAGGACTAAAGAACACACTAACGTTTTGGTTGCATCAGTGGTGAGGTAGTGACGGACTGAACTAATCTTGCGCAGCTCTAGATAGGCGGACTTGCAGATGTTAGAGATGTGTTTTTGGAAAGAGAGAGTTGGATCGAGAGTGACGCCAAGGCTGCGGACAGACGGAGAGAAAGAGATAGGTAGTTCGTTGACAGTGAGAGAGGCAGGAAGAGAAGGGTGATTGAGAAATTTCTTGGGACAGGCCAGCATAACTTCGGTTTTGTCACTATTTAACTGGAGTTTGTTTAAAGACATCCAATCACTGAGGTCCGCAATGCAATCCTGTGTCCGAGATACCAGAACGTCAACTTCAGCAAGAGGGGCAGACTGATGAAGCTGTGTATCATCAGCGAAACTCTCGTGCGACAACGCATGGCGACTGATAACATCGGACACAGGGGAGGCATATAGAACGAAAAGTATGGGGCCAAGCACGGACCCTTGCGGGACACCGTACTGGAGAGCTGAAGGTTGAGATTTGATGCCGTTGACACAAACGGTCTGCGTCCGGTTAGTAAGGTACGGTTACCCCGGTCGCCAGGGGTGAGTAAAACATCCGCCAGGCTAGTAGAAATCGCCTGGCAACTCGCCCAGCAAAGCAACTTTTTTGGTCGTTCTATTGAGTTTCATTTTTGAAAGTCAAATTAATACAATGTACTGCACATGCAGAAACTTCGCTTATCTGCAAAATTGTCACCATGTTCTATTGACACAAGAACGAGGCTCTAATCTTGGCCTGTTTCTACTTTCACTAGTGATTCCAATCAAGCATATTTCTATTGTCAGGTGTACCCGCGTAAAAATGATTAAACAAATTTATGCTGAGGAAAAAACAAATAGGCCTAGTAATGCGTCGCTCACAAGAAATAACGGTTTTAGGTGTGACGAAAAAAAGAACAGGGCCTGAATACAGTGATAAATACAAGACTTATTTTACAACCATTTGAAAAATACATACATCCCCCGTGGCTGCCCGCATAACGAAATTCTTTTCTCGTGTTTTGAACTTGCCAGTGTTACAGCACAGAGCAGAGTCCGTCCCGCACTTTGCTTTGTGTACATCACGTGGCCACCCGCACAACGCAACATTTTCATGAGAAAAACACATTTATTTGTTTGCTTTGTCTGTACAGTGGAACCCCTCTCTAGCGACCTTGAAAATGTTGACAAAAATCGGTCCTTATGGAGGGGGGTCCTTAGAGAGGGAGGGGGCGGGGCCACAAAGAAAGTCACCTCAGATTTTCTTAAAAAAAGAAAACAGAAGTTTGAGTTGCTGACGACCGTTTCCTCAAGCAAACTGCTTCGATTTCATGTTTGACATTGTCGATGGTGTCCACCAGTTCTGGTGCATGTTTCAATGCAAAAAGAGTTAGTTTCTGAGCAAGCATTTCTTTACAGCAGTCCCTGCAATGATGAAGGCCCTCCGAGAAAGAGAGTGAAAAATCGGCCACCGTTCTCAGCATCGCGTATCTGTGTGTAACCTCTTTCATTGACAAGATACTCTTGTTTCCCTGCAGCCTTGACCAGTGAGTCGGTTACCTAATCTGTGAACCCTTCAGTTGTGTTGCTTTGTCAAAAGTTAGACACAGTCAACTAGTTTTGCTCTGAGTGAACAGTGCAGCTGGCCTCAATTAGCCGGTGACACCTCTCTGGCCACATCACCAAACAGTACTGCTGGGGGGAGAGAGAGAGAGAGAGGGGGGGGGGGGTAGCTGGCTAAACTCAGTGGGGTGTCCGGTGTCACTGAAGTCAGCAGGAAGAGCATTGGAGAGAAATAGAGAGGTGTACTCTTCCAAACAATTTCCAAGGATCAGTTGTCAGGGCTTAGGGTAGTCAGTGAGGGAGAGTGAGAGCGGTTTGTGTACAGTCGGACTGAAGAGTGAAAAGTCACTGCCACAAGATCGGCATGCAGTCAATAAAGCCAGACAAGAAGAATGATTATGACATGCGGCTCTATCTGCTGGTTTTTTATTCAAACTGGTTTTCAACGCTTATTCTCACAAAGCATCTGCACACCTGCCTCTGCCTCTGTGCTGTGTTTGTGTGGCTGCTTTCGTATGATGTCAGTGCATGGTGAGTGCGTTCACTGCCTTGTCACCACTTCCCCACCTTTTTCAGAATGTTTTCTTGGAGTTGGATAATTCTTTGAATTTGCGATTTTCCAACATCAAGACTTTTTGCAATCGCGATGGCAGTTTCTCCCTTTTTGTGTCTGTTCACAACATTCACTCGATTTTCGAGAGTTAAATATTTTCTTTTCTTTGTAGACGCCATGTCGATCTCCACTGCTCTTCTGTCCAAAGACTGTCTATTCTGACTGAATTGAACGGTGTGTGTTGGTCACGTGAGTTTGTTTTCTCGATGATTGGTTTGTGATGTTTACTCAGCCCACCCAACCATCACACCTCTCAGCGGTTAATTAGTGCCTTTGCTTACGCAAGACGGTTATAACTGGTTATAACCGGTTTGTCAGTGATGCGTTACGCTGACTGAGTCTTGGCTTTGTCTGACAAAGTCGTTACACAAGCTGTTAGGTCGGTCCTTAGACGTTAGAGCGGGGTGGTCGCTACACTGGTGACAACTATATAAGGAAACACATCGGTTAAAAAAAAAAAGGGTCGTTGTGGCGGGCTAGTCGTTAGAGAGGGGGGTCGTTGTGAGGGGTTCCACTGTATTACACATTTCTATTTACATTTACCACTAACACACCAAATTGTATACTTTAAGTTTGCAAGTGAATCGTTATCATACAAAATAACGTTATCACGACACGAACAGAGATCTCAGAGATCGTCTGCTTCTCAACTGTTTCGCGCATATCGTGTAATATCTATTTTTGCGGACACCTCCCAAAGAAATGCAATCTCAGCGGCTTCCACCTGCAACACAGTCGTGCTTAATTGGAATGTGACGTCCTGTTCTTCGTCAGTCACACCTATCTTGAAAACTAAGCGTCGCACAGAACCAGCGCCCTTCAATTATAGCATAAGAAAGAGAAAAACATGACCATTCAATGAACATGATTGCCTATAGCAGAGAGGAGAGTGGCACGTTGGAGTTGAATGGAAAGACGATGGTGCATGGTTTTATTTTGTTCAAACTTTCTAAGAACTTAGGAAGAGAAAAATTACACATTTTGGTTTCAAACAACATTGCTCAAGTTTGAAAATATTAAGTCACGCAAAACATAGATTGCTCATCGCAATTTGACGTCAATGTGATATGTACTGGGCTCGTGACATTTCTTGCAGGCTAGTAACTTTTTTGAAGTCACTCGCCCTGGTAGCGAGTTGAATTTTTGTAATTTGCCCATCCCTGTTCATGTTAGAGAGAATTAACAAATCCAATAAACCATATAGGCAGAACACACACAAAGAACAGTTAACGCTGTGGGATCTGTTTGTTGTGACTGAAGCCTTCATCATGTGATTTTCTTGCAAAACTTCCTGTTGCTGAGTAATATGCATTGTATCCATATATGGACATACAGTCGAACCCACTTAAAACGAACACGCTAGTTACGAATTTTGACTTATAACGTATTAGTTTTAAGTTCCCAACTGAATACCTCTTTCTTCATGCTTAAAAAAAATGCTTGAAACGAATTCTTTGTAACGAATTTATGCTTATAACGAGCACTTTTTGGATTCCCAAGCATGCATAATGTCTGTAATTTACTCACGCTTATGACGAAATCTTTAAACTCGTCCCGAGATCGACATATCATGGGAATTTGAGAAGTTTGAATACATGTGTCAAAGTCTTCCCTTGCGTCGACTGCTTGAACCATTGCTCAACCGATCACTGAATAAAGTTAAACTGATTACACTGTACTCACAAAACAATTTTAAATTTAGAATCAAAGTGATTGATAGCTCAGACACTGAACATGAATGACTGACTGACGTTTATTTCCTTCGCGAATACCAAAAACGAAACATCAATGTTTTGAACGGAAGCCATTGCCAAAAAATATAGATGCCAGAGTGGTTTCCCTTGGACAAGGGAAACCACACTCTCAACGTTTACGTTCGCCGGTTCGCGATAGTTTATCAGTCAGTCAGTGCTTTCGATTTGGATTTGAACATCATGTTGCAACCAAAAAACAAAAAACAAATAAATTGGCCAAGGTTTGCTACCCGTCGCCAAGGTAAGTGATTCCGGACAAATGATAGGAACACCGCGAATGTGGACAGTGTCAGTGTGTGTGTGTGTGTGACCAAAAACGTAACAACTGGATGAAACATCTGTGTGCTCACTCTCACTCAAACTCAACAATCATCACTCAACATGAGACACACATGAACATGTAACTGAATATGTCACTTTATTGTCCAAACGTGAAGCAGCATGAAAGTTGCGAAAGAAACAAATTGAAACACCATAAAATGTACAAGACTTAAAAAAAAAAATTTAAACAAAAATCAATCAATTTTCTTAAAACGAATTTTGGCTAAGACGAACTTTTTTTCCGATCCCCAGTGATTCGTCTTAACTCATTCGAGGCGCAGCTAAATTTCCCCTGTGTTCCCTGCCAACGCGCGATTTAGAGCCATTTTGAAAAAAATATTAAAAATCAACAACACAAGATAACCTTACATACCTTATGTTTTTGCAAAGTTTGAAACTTACTCTTTTAGAAAATATATGAAACATTTGAAAGTACATACCTTTTGTTGTCTTCATATCCACGCAAAATATCCAATTTGAAGCAAAACAAAAAAACTTTCTACGTCATGGGTTCATCATACACAATGTCATGATCGACACTTGCATTGCCCGAATCATCACCCAAATGATCGTCCATTGGCACAAAATCGTCACCAGAATCTAAAATATCATCTCCACTATCATCATCACTGAGGTCAAGATCAGAACCGTACTGAATAACACGTTCTAGCACTCTTTTCAAGTTACTACGTCTCAGCAGAACGATCCGCCATCTTGGAAAAGTCAAAACACGTGGGTCGCACACCGTCAACAAAATTTTTATTAATCCCAACAATTTAAGGGAAGGAACTGTTTACAGTGAATGGTACCACTGTAGACAGATAGAAGTTCATTGCAGGGGTTGTTTCCCTTGGTCAGCAGGACCGTTTACACCGTTAAAAATTCGTGATATCCGTCGGAACTCAAGTGCCGGCACGCAGCCAACGCTAAACACAGATGTCGGAATTCCAGTTCCGACGCGCCTCGAATGAGTTAAGCGAGTTCGACTGTACTATTTAGTGTGATTTTTGACACTTCCAGCTGCTTTTTTATTTGACCTTTAGTTTGATTAAGACATACATCAACATCCGACTGTTATTACAACCGTGTGCAATGCACTTGGAATATTTTTAAGCTTTAGAAACAACATTCAAACTCGGTTGAATACAGTGGGCACACACACACACACCAACACAACACAACACAACACAACACAACACCAACCACACCACCAACCACAACACCAACCACAACACCAACCACAAACACAAACACAAACTCACACACACACATATGCACACATACCTTTTAAATCTAAAACATTGAGATTTTGCCTTTGACACCTTTGATGCAAAAATGACATGTGTGTGACTGTGTGTGTGACTGCATGTGTGTGGTGTGTGTGTGTGTTACTGTGTGTGTGTGTGTGTGTGTGTGTGTGTGTGTGTGTGTGCGTGCCATTTCTTTAGTGGCTTATCAGAGGCACAGGTGAACAGAACAAAACAGCGGAGTGAGGTTGTCTACTCCATGTACCGTGCGATTCTGGAATGCAGCATCAGAGACATTGAAGCCCCCCAAATGATGCTTGCCATCCAATTGATGTTTCTTGTTCTGAACCGGACTGCAGCTGATGAAGAAGCGCTGTGCAAGCAGAATGAAGGTGTCCAGGCACAAGAGTGGCGCAGGACATCTCGTGAAGTCATTCGCACAGCCTGTGACTGGATAGTCAAAAACTATTCTTTGAGGCTGTTTTCCTATGAAAAGGAGAAAATCCAAGAGCACTTGAAGGTTTGTGTCCATATATACTTGCTTCACTGTTTTCTGTTCACAGATGTTTTGAAATAACTTGTAAGAGTTATATGTTCTTACCACATTTTTTTTCTATCAGAATTACACTTTATCACTTTTTGAGTCACTTGAGAAAAAGTGACTCTATGTAATCGGTCAGTGTTAGTCTGTCCGGCCGGCCGGCCGTCCGTAGACACCACCTTAACGTTGGACTTTTCTCGGAAACTATCAAAGCGATCGGGCTCATATTTTGTTTAGTCGTGACCTCCAATGACCTCTACACTTTAACGATGGTTTCGTTGACCTTTGACCTTTTTCAAGGTCACAGGTCAGCGTCAAAGGAAAAATTAGACATTTTATATCTTTGACAAAGTTCATCGGATGTGATTGAAACTTTGTAGGATTATTCTTTACATCAAAGTATTTACATCTGTAGCCTTTTACGAACGTTATCAGAAAAACAAGGGAGATAACTAGCCTTTTCTGTTCGGCAACACACAACTTAACGTTGGGCTTTTCTCGGAAACTATAAAAGTGACCGGGCTCAAATTTTATGTGAACGTGACTCATTGTGTTGTGAATAGCAATTTCTTCCTGTCCATCTGATGCCTCATATAATATTCAGAACTGCGAAAGTGACTCGATCGAGCGTTTGCTCTTCTTGTTATCCCATGACCTGCCTCTTTGTCTCTGTTAGCTGAGGAGGTGATTATTCTGGATAATCCATCACAACCAACCGAGTCTCGATCTCACCTGTCATTGGTCATTGTCTTTGATCTCAGAGTACAATTGAATAATTTATAGAGGTCATCTGCATAATTATTTATCGTTAACTCGGGGACTGTCACGTTTTATAGGTCAAATGAATGACCTAATACGGTCAATTACTGCTAACTGACTAACCACACCACGATCCACTCCCGCAGTCACACAAAAAAGTTAGAATCAACAAAGGTATAAGTTCTAGACGTCTGTTTAAATACACTAACTCTCCACCTCCCTCTTCTCGTGAAGCCAAAAGTGTTTTTACGACAGTCGTAAAACAAAAATAACTGACAAAAGCCAGTTAAAGTTTATGAAATAATAAGAACACGCTGAACCGTGTAAAGTTAGAAACCACTTAGCTGCTCTGTAAAAAGTCTTAGCCTGTACAGGCGTTAACACTCCACGTTGTCACAACTCAAAGTTCTTCATAAAGGGTTAGAAAGATGACAAGGTGGGGGGCGTTTACGCATGGGTGCATTCAACTCTCAGTGTAGCCAGGGTCCATTCGATAAAACGCAGTGGCGCAGTGGTGCATACAGGTGAAAGTCGCAGTAACACCAGCAACAGCCGTAGAACAGCAACCGTACAGCAAAGGAACAGCAAGAGTGTAGCCCGTCTCCAGCAAGAGTGTAGCACGTCTCCAGCAACCAGGTAGAAACTGGGTAGCACTGGGTAGCAAACCTCCAGCAAACGTGTAGCAACACGCTGAAACAGAGTAGTTGGTGCAGTGACCATGGCAACAATCCCCCCTTTTTCCACCCTTCAACATATCTAACTTCCCCCTTCAGCGAGCACGTGGTACCTGCAAGAATAGACTTTTAATAACAACTCAAGACATTTTCTCCTCCTCTCCATATCTGCAAAAAACATGTACAGATTTAGCGTTCTAATGAGCAAGTTATACGCTATCATGGAGAAACAAAACAGAGTTTACATTTCACAGACATTGACCGGTCACCAGCGTAAAGTAACGGCTAATTACCTCAACAGCTCGTAAAACGTAGCTCTCCCAAGCAAACCGCTTGAATATTTGGCTCCCGCTCGTCAGCGCAAATATGTAGCCAAATCCTTCCGTCCTAAGCCTTCTGTGTATTGCACTAACACTAGAAGCCCGTTGGTAGACCTAAACCAGTCTTGCAACGCGTTGGAATCCTCCAAATCTTAGTCAACGGAAACAAACCAGACCTCCGTCTGCAAAAGCATGTAGAAAAAGAAAGCAAGCAAGACGGGAAAGAAAGACCATGTGATCTCCCTGACCAATCAGCAATCGCCTGTCCCAGGACAAGTGATCTCCCTGACCAATCACTGGTCGCCTACCATACAACCGTATAGCATGCTAGGAACACGTGATTTTTGCCGTGAGCGAAGAATCACCCCATGAGCCTGTACGGATTTCACGCCGGCAAAAATCCTCGTGCATTTCATGATCGTTTAGCAGAACCTTTCCGCAATGCAGCTGTTCTAGCACAGGCGCATTACATTGCAATTTGGGAAAGGCGCCCCACAAACAGTTCCTTAATTCCCACTCGTGTCACTGAAACCGTGACAGGGACTACTTTTACTTCAGCAAAACGATTGAGATATTCTGCGGTATAAAAGTCGAACTCACGTTTAGCTAACGATCTACATACATTTTAACATTGAAGAAATAAAGAAAACAACAAAGAATACACATAATCTGCTGGGATGAAAAGAGCTGAGTGAAATTATGAGTTGGCCGAAGCGGTGAGAGAGAGAGAGAGAGCGAGCGAGCGAGAGAGGCAGACAGTGATTCAAGGCGCACAACTCTAGTACTCTTCATAGGCAACCGCTTAGATCAATCCCGACAACAAAATCCTGATTCAAAATCCTGAACGACGAAACAAGAATTAAACCAAAACAGTATGCTTACAGTTTTGTTCATTTGCTATCGCTTTTAGAGCATTGATTGCTAAATCTGGTTCAACAGAACAAGGCTGTCCCATCTGTCGTCTGCTGCAGATCTGTCGTCTTCTGCAGATCTGTCGTTTGCTATCACCGGCTACTGATCAAGTTGACCAGCAACATGGAAATTGCCACTTACAAAGTTGGAGATACGGTTAAAATAAAAGGTGGCGAAGAAGGTCGGACCTTGCGTGTGTTATTTTTCATCTTTAAAGTAAACAACGGTGTCTAGGTTCAGGTCATGCAGGCAGATATATTTACAAGTGTTCCTGCATTGAATAGACCAGCAGGACAAAACTACCGCAGTACAGTACAGATAACTTACTGGCCTAAGACTGAACGACAGACATCAAAGTAAGGCTCACCTAAATGACGATTGAAGAAGTAAGTAATCCAAATTTGAAAACTGAAGCACAACAGCTCGAATAAGCACAAATTAAGCAATCATCCTCATCGCTTGTAAAATCGTCTTTTTGGCGAATGCCTCTGACAACTGATTTGGGTCACCGACTGAAACCGGCCGGTAACTGCACAGTTGCAAATGCATTGAACTGCGCAATCTCTGTAATTCGTTTTCTTGAGCAGCAGTGATGACTGAATACAAAACCAGACGTTTTATGGCGCGTTTACCAAAAAGACAAAAGGGGACTCATTTCGCACATGAATTTGATGACACGATTTCCGGTCGCTGAAGGTTTGGCCGGCAGAAAACGTGTGATGAACTCGTCATAGGATACATAGGGTATTTCATGGAGGAAAACAGACCCACCTGTTGCCCCGCCCCTCTCCTGGTATGATCACCGCCAGTTGGTCTGCGATAGCTTATTCATCCAGGCAAGCATAGCTTATTTCGCAGCTAACCCCCATATCTGTGGGCTATTCCCCTATCCGTCACCTGGGGACGCCCTTGGTTTGGGGTGGTCGCGTCACTGAGAATCCCCCACGCTGGGTGTGGAGAAACTCAGCCTGTTCAAGAATGTCGGTCACACTTAAAATAAATGCTATTTGATTTTGCTTTTCAAACTGATAGGTAGTGAAGGAGAGCATAGGGGCAGTTATCAACTAAACTGACTTCTAACAGTGAGATCGATAGAACGTACAGTACATAAATATGAACGAAGCGACTTGGAAATCAACTAGTTGATACTGATCTTCATGCTCGACAACTCATGTTTAATATTCAAAGTCAAAATATCTGTTGTTACCCCTGAAGACAGTGAGCCCAAAAAGCTCAATTGGTAGAGTGCCTGCAGATTGCAAATTCGTAACATGGGTTAGTCACGGGTTTGAATATTATTGCAGGCGAAATATGTTTAATTTTTTTAAAAATGTTCAATTCTTTCTTGTTTTTCGGAACTCTTAGTTCTTGTGTTTTATTCAGTTTAATTAATCCCAAAGGATTTGAGTGGTGTATTGAAGATCAATTAATCAAAGGGTTGCATAATTGTCGAGTACTTCCAGTGAACAATTTTCCAGAATTACCCATTCTTTTTTTAGTAATGTCAGCTTTTGGGAATAGCCCAATTGCCTATTGTATCACTGCACGTTGACTGCAGGTAATTGTCGTTGACCACTTCTAATTAATGAACTTCTGGTTGTGTTAATAGTTGAACAACGTTGATACTGAATAAATCTATAATAGTTTACTTTTGGTTGGAAGGTACCTAATCAAGCCAAGGTATACTTGTCATGTTCCCTGGGTGTCACATTTTACAGCTAACTGTGTCATGTAAAATGTAGATGCACATAAAATTGATCAGAGTTCAATAGTGATCAGGAAAATAAAGAGCTAAGTATAGGTGTTTTCCTAATTTCCCAGTATTAAACTTCAGTAGTCAGTGTCTTTGAGTTGCTCTCTTGATCCAGATGTGGGGAGTCATTCTTGGTATGTGTGAACCATTCACCGTCCCTGCCCTGAAGAAGGACTCTGAAGAAATGATCGCAGACAGATTTGAACAGGAACTGGAAATGGTAATTTTTGTACATTTCTTTGTGAAATAGAGATGAATGTAAAACAACACACATGCACTCCTATTATAGCGTTTTGCTGGCTTTGAACCATTGATGCTAAAGCCAGCAAGATTTTAAAAATACTGGTACTGAATACCGAAAATGAACAGTCACTGAGCATTCTAGAATTTTGGGGTACATTTCAGGCATTACATTTTTTTCAGCTGCAAAAACAAGGATAATTTCCTAAGTTAAACAATTTAAGCCATGCTCTGCGAGGATGATCAAGCTAATCTTATTACATATTTATGGACCAAATGATTTTCAGACCAAATTGTTCATCTATTATTGAGTAAGTTTGTCATTATAACTTAAAAGTAGTTTGTACAGGATGTTTTCTCTCTTCTCTTTCATTTGTCTTTTGTTCTTTATCAGGCTTTTTTGTTTCCAATATTCACACATAGTAAGAAGGATGGAAAACACTTACTTGTGGTTTTTTTTTCCTCATCATAAAGTTGTACTTATTCAAAGTACACTATGCAGTAATAGCATTAACAGAGATTTAAGATATATAACCAGTTGGAATCGGAAAATACAGCTAATGTGAAACTGGGAAAAAACAAATGAAGGGAAAGGTGAAAGTAAAAAGTCTTGAAATACATGTAGCGACAATGATTTTAACCTGATATGAATTTTCCATAAATTTCCCTTTGCTTTATTTTCTCATTTCAGTTGCCTCCTGAGGACAAATTGGAGATCTTTGTCAAACAAGCAGACCAGATTGTGCCAGCTTTCATGGGAATTCTGAACAGATTGGCATTTGAGTCACTGGAAGAAGCTTTCAAGGTAATACAATTGACAGTAGAATTATAAATATTCATGATATGTGCATCTGTACACGTTTTGTGATAGATGGTTTTAGGGAAACAAAAATAAAATTAAGAACTGCAGTAAGCTTAAGTGTGGTCACATGCGTAAGGGTGTCTACCTGGCAGGACAGTTCGCATCAAAGATTTATTTATGTATGTATTTATTTATTTATTTACTAGCAGTTAAGCCCGGCTTCGCCCGGGAGTAAGCGGAGCCCTGTAGCAATTTAAGACGCTCGCTATCCCATTATGATTAGCTTTACCTCCTTTGTTTGGATACAAAAAAAGAGTTACAGCAGTCCCTCTCATGAACGGACACCCTTGGGCCCTAGCAAAACTGTCCGTACATTGCAGGTGTCCGGTCACGGGAGGGGTGACCACACCACCCCCTCCCCCAGGCCATACACTCGACTCGCACAGAGACACACAAACAACAGGATTGAGTCTATGCTAATCACTTCTTGTGGCTACTAAACAATAACAATACACTCCTAATAGTTCTTTAAACGTTTTGTAAAAAGGATTTGTTTGAAAAGTGTTGAAAAGAAGAGATAAAATAAATCCTCAAGGCAGTGAACACACTCACCATGCGCTGACATACGAAAGCAGCCACACAAACACATCACAGAGGAGCGTGTGCAGATGCTTTGCAAGAATAAGCTTGAAAACCAGTTTGAATAAATAGCAGCAGATAGAGCTGCATGTCATAATCATGTAATTTATTTTTTTCTTGTCTGGCTTTATTGACTGCATGCCGATCATGTGGCACGGCAGTGACTTTTCATTCTTCAGTCGGGAATACACTGTACATAACACAGCTCCCACTCTCCCTCACTAATGCCTACCCCAAGCCGTGACAACTGATGCTTGGAAATTTTGTGGAAGAGTACACCTCTCTATTTCTCTACAATGCTCTTCCTGCTGACATGCAGTGACACCGGACACCCCACAGAGTTTAGCCAGCTAACCCCCCCCCCCCCCACCCCCACTTCCTCTCTCTCACTCCCTCCAGCCATGTACTGTTGGGGGCTGTGGCCAGAGAGGTGTCAGCTAATTGAGGCCAGCTGCACTGTTCACTCAGAGCAAAACCAGTTGACTGTGTCGTAACTTTTGACAAAGCAAGACAACTGAAGGGTTCATAGATTAGGCAACCGACTCACTGGTCAAGGCTGAGGGGAAACAAGAGTATCTTGTCAATGAAAGAGGTTACACACAGACACACGATGCTGAGAACTGTGGCCGGTTTTTCACTCACTTTCGCTCAGGACCTTCATCGACTGTGGTTTCTGTTGTTTACGTCCAACAGACAAGAATAAAGAGCTCAGTGCAGTTTCATGTTGGCATCTTCGCATGTACTCTTCACTCCTGATGGGTACACGTGCACTCAAGTTATCAGTGACTGTCATCACACCATTGCGGCTGTGATCTTCGTACCAAGAGCCGGACTGCTCTGTTATCGATTTTGTTGTGGTGAAAATTTGACGATGGTCTGTCCGTACATTGGAGGTATGACCTGCTGTTGGGACCGAAAATGAGTGTCCGCGTCCACGTTTTGCAGGTGTCCGTTTAAGGGGGGGCAAATATAGAAGGAAAACACTCCGTGCCGAGCAAATGTGTCCGTACATGTCAGGTGTCCGCTCACGCCGGGGGCCGTACATTGCAGGGACTGCTGTATCTCCCTAAATTACCTTCTAGAAATTTCCGGAACTTAGTTAATTTTTCTTTCTTCATTTCTTCCCCTCATAGGAGCAATAGCGAGTCTCTAATATCACTGGCATGATGTGCTTGCTACAGGTGAACAGTAGGCACTGAACTGGTCTTGCACCATATAGGCTGTATTCAATAAATGGGAGGTCCATAATCTGAGAAAGGAAACAATGAATCAAGAAACTAAAACCCAGGTGCACATCTGCGGCACCTAGGGAGTGTACGTGCACACTATCTTGTTCCTGCTTCTTGCCATCTCAGAGGTATGGCGACCACAGACAGACAGACACACACACACACACAGACAGACAGACACTCTCTTTCTCTTCGCCCGGGAGTAAGCGGAGCCCTGTTGCAATTTAAGACGCTCGCTATCCCATTATGATTAGCTTTACCTCCTTTGTTTGGATACAAAAAAGAGTTATCTCCCTTACCTTCTAGAAATTTCCGGAACTGTCCAGTTAATTTTTCATTCTTCATTTCTTCCCCTCATAGGAGCAATAGCGAGTCTCTAATATCACTGGCATGAAGTGCTTGCTACAGGTGAACAGTAGGCACTGAACTGGTCTTGTACCATATAGGCTGTATTCAATAAATGGGAGGTCCATAATCTGAGAAAGGAAACAATGAATCAAGAAACTAAAACCCAGGTGCACATCTGCGGCACCTAGGGAGTGTACGTGCACACTATCTTGTTCCTGCCTCTTGCCATCTCAGAGGTATGGCGACCACAGACAAAAAAGAGTTATCTCCCTTACCTTCTAGAAATTTCCGGAACTGTCCAGTTAATTTTTCATTCTTCATTTCTTCCCCTCATAGGAGCAATTATAGCGAGTCTCTAATATCACTGGCATGATGTGCTTGCTACAGGTGAACAGTAGGCACTGAACTGGTCTTGCACCATATAGGCTGTATTCAATAAATGGGAGGTCCATAATCTGAGAAAGGAAACAATGAATCAAGAAACTAAAACCCAGGTGCACATCTGCAGCACCTAGGGAGTGTACGTGCACACTATCTTGTTCCTGCCTCTTGCCATCTCAGAGGTATGGCGACCACAGACAAAAAAGAGTTATCTCCCTTACCTTCTAGAAATTTCCGGAACTGTCCAGTTAATTTTTCATTCTTCATTTCTTCCCCTCATAGGAGCAATAGCAAGTCTCTAATATCACTGGCATGATGTGCTTGCTACAGGTGAACAGTTATCTCCCTTACCTTCTAGAAATTTCCGGAACTGTCCAGTTAATTTTTCATTCTTCATTTCTTCCCCTCATAGGAGCAATAGCAAGTCTCTAATATCACTGGCATGATGTGCTTGCTACAGGTGAACAGTAGGCACTGAACTGGTCTTGCACCATATAGGCTGTATTCAATAAATGGGAGGTCCATAATCTGAGAAAGGAAACAATGAATCAAGAAACTAAAACCCAGGTGCACATCTGCGGCACCTAGGGAGTGTACATGCACACTATCTTGTTCCTGCCTCTTGCCATCTCAGAGGTATGGCGACCACAGACACACACACACACAGACAGACAGACACTCTCTTTTATTTATATGTATAGATTGACTCATCTGAGTATCATGAGTCTTAGTAATCGTCAATTAAATTACATATTCTTACTCGGAATCACATATTTAGCATTGACGCAGTCGAGATGCTAGGTTGACTGAAAAAACGCTATCCCATCTATAGTATAAGGGAAGCAACCCAAGCAAAAAAGTAGCAAGCTTGCTACCCAGGGTTGCCTCCCGTAGCGTGAGTCACGCCACAGATCTCGTATCCAATACGAGACACCCTCATTCGACTCCTTTCAGCCAGAGAGACAGGTCGTGCTTTGATTTCGCTCCTAGGCCGTTTTTGATGTCTGCTTGACACCCGCCGGCCTCGGCTCCCCGTCTGCCCCTAGCTGTTTCTAGCTGGTGAGATTGTTCCTTGCATTGTTGTTGTTTGCATTGTTCATTCTGCTGAGAATTTTTCGTCCGCCGGACTTATGAATTTTGCTCAGTAGTTTGTTGTTGTGGCCGCCATTTTGGTCGCCATTTTTCGCTAGCACGTGGTGTTTCTGCTGGTTAGTTTGGGTCCGTGCTACTTGTTTACTTTTCAGTAGTTTGTTTTTCTCGCGTGACAGCATGTCGGATAGTGAGAAAAAGCGGGCGGTGAAGGCCGAGGGTAGGGGCAAGGGCCCTGTTAACCTTAGTCCTCGGCTTCCACCTCTTCTTCTAAGAACCCCACGGTTCATGTTTATGATCCTAAGACTAACTCTGTCTTTTCTGTGCCTTTTTCGGCGCCGGAGGAGACTTCGTCTGGCTCTCGGGCGGCGGGTTCGGCCGCTACCGCGTCCGTTTCTAACCCTGTTCATGCGCCGGAGGCTGGCGCTTTTGTTGCTAGCCTTTTGTCTTCTTTGATTCCAGAGATTCGGACTATTGTCTGTGCAGAAATGTCGCGTGGGGATCCTGTGACCAGCTCTGCCTCCCTCCCGGGGGTGTGCGACCCTCGGTCGTTGGTCTTTGTTCCTGGTGTTTCCAGATCGCCTGCCCAGCCTGCTGGTTCCCGTGATGTCTCTGGATTCCTTTCACCGGGAGGCGTTTCTCTTCTTGGCCGGCACTCGGTGGCTTCCGCTTGCGGGAGTGCACCTGAGCAGGTCCCTTCGGGGATGCGGTCAATGCAAGGTATGTGCTCGCAGCAGCCGTCTTCGGCAGCTGCGCTTCCGGTTCCCGGAAGTAGTGGTTCACTGGTTGCGGACAGACCATGGTCCCCTCCGGTTCGAGCTGCGCTTTACGTAAGCAGTCGTTCGCGGCAGCTTCTCTTCCGGCTCCGGCCGGAAGTGGTGGTTCACTGGTTGCGGACAGACCATGGTCCCATCCGGTTCGAGCTGCGCTTTACGTAAGCAGCCGTTCGCGGCAGCTTCGCTTCCGGCTCCGGCCGGAAGTGTTGGTTCACTGGTTTGCGGACAGCCCATGGTCCCTTCCGGTTCGAGCCTTGCCCTGCTACAGCAGCCGTTTCCGGCAGCTGCGCTTCCTGCCTGGGCGGGAAATGTAGGTCAAACGGGTCGTGCACAGTCATCTGTCACTTCCGGTTCCGGCCTAGGGCTTCCGGGTTGTAGCTTGCAGACTCCTCAGCACCAGCTATGGCATAGCTCTGCTGTTGCGTCTGCACTTCCGGCTCCTCCCGGCTTTTCCGGTTCGGTTCCCGCTGCTTCCGTTGGGTCGCCGGTGAATTTCGAATACGGTGGTTCTCCTGGGCATTCGGGCGTTTTGCCTCTGTTGGGACAGCAGCAGCCACCCACTTCGGTGGTGGCCGCCAGCTCCTCTCTTCAGCTGCCTTCGGTTGGTGACTCTCATCTTCCTCTTAGTCAGGGGGCGAGTTTCATCGATGGCCAACAGGATGGGCGTTTGGCTTACGGCCTTCCCTCGCAGCGTCATTTGTCGGGTTCCTTTGGCTATGAGCCGTCCCCTTCAGGTGGCGTTTCGGACTTCGGGTCCGTGGACGAGGAGCAGCTGCCTTCGGCGGCTCTGGCCAGCGTCCGAATTTACGTCAGCAGTCGTTCGCGACAGCTGCTTCCAGCTTCGGCCGGAAGTAGAGGTTCACCGGCTAGTGCACAGACTACTGTCACGTCTGGTTTGAGTCTTGTTCTACGGCAGCAGTCGCCCGCGACAGCTGTTCTTCCGGTTCCGGCCGGAAGTGTAGGTTCACTGGTTAGTGCACAAGCTACTGTCACGTCCGGTTTGAGCCTTGCCTTACGTCGGCAGTCGTACGCGGCAGCTGCGCTTCCTGTTCACGGAAGTAGTGCCTCGTTGGAAAGCGGACAGACAATGTTCCCATCCGGCTTGAGCTGCGCTATACGTAAGCAGTCGTCCTCGACAGCTTCTCTTCCGGCTCCGGCTGGAAATGTTAGTTCATCGGTGTGTGGGCAGCCCATGGCCCTTTCCGGTTTGAGCTTTGCCCTTTGCACGGCAGCCGTTTCCGGCAGCTTCGCTTCCGGCCTTGGCAGGAAGGTAGGTCAAGCGGGTAGTGCACAGGTTACTGTCACTTCCGGTTCTGGCCTACGGCCTACCTTTGGGTTCCGAGCTTCAGCTCGTAGGTGGCTCAGCACCAGCTTTGGCATAGCGCTGCTGTTGCTGCCGCACTTCCGGCTCCTCCCGGATTTTCCGGTTCAGTTCCCGCTGCTTCCGTTTGGTCGCCGGTGAATTTCGAACAGGGCTTGCCCTATGGGCATACAGGCTTCTTGCCTCTGTTGGGAAAGCAGCATCCACACACTCCGGTGGTGGCCGCTAGCTCCTCTCTCCCACTTTCCTCGGTTTTTGATTCCTCTCATCCTCCTCTCAGTTAGGGAATGAGCACAATTGATTGCCAACAGGAAAGACTTCAGGTTCCGGAAGAAGCTTCGTCTTCGGCCACGCCTTCGGCTTCCGGCCGTCGGCAATGGCTGATTTCCGGTTGGCAAAGAGGAAACAGCTGCTTCTGGTTTGAAATTCACCTTTGGTAGCTTTTCACCTTTCCGCCTCTTCGCCAAGCCCCCCTCTTCGGCAGGGGGTTGCCTCCGGCGTCTGTTCCGTTGCTGGTTCCTCATGGTTCAGCTTCGGAGCTGGCATTGGAATACCTTGCCGCTCCTGCGCAGGCTTCCTCCTTCGTGCCCTTAGCGGCTCAGAGGAAGTTGTCTTGGCCAAGGTCGTCTCGAAACCTTCTGTTGTCCTTTGCCCGTCCGCGTGCGCCGTTTCCGGTCACGCCGGAACTTCTTTCGCTTCTTACGAAGCCGTTGAGGAAGGATTCTGCTCTGCCGCTCTATGAGCAGACTCTCCTATTCTCTGAAGAAGGGGGCTGACAACTTTTGGAACTCAGTTCCATTTCCGAGACTCTCCTGCGGGCGCTTTCTCGCGCTCTGGCAGATTCCTTGGTTCCCTTTACTCTTAGTAAAAGAGCAGGACGCGGAGGAAGTGTTCTCACTCCTCTCCACTCTTACAAGGGTGAACGAGGCACAGATGAGGCTGTCCTCTCTGCACTATTTCCATGCGGTCTCGTGCAGAAGGGGCTTGTTTCTTGCCCACTCCCGGCTTTCTGAGGAGTCGTCAAGGAACACTCTCAGATCGTCATAGTTGATGGACGGTCTCTCTCCGGCAGTCTGGCCTCTCATGCCAGAAGCAGGGGATTGAGACCAACAGAGAACAGCGGTTCTCTTCTTTTGAGCTTCAAAATTTGATAGCAGCAAAAGCAGGCTGCTCCTAAGCAGGCTACCTAAGCGGACTCAGCCTAAGCGGCCTAAGTCCTCAGCTCAGGTGAGATTGTTTCTTTCTCAGCCGTCATAGGTACGCTGGGTTTTTGGAACAACAGCTGGTCTTAGGGCTTCGGGGTTTTTTAGCCTTGGCTGGAGCAACAGCCGTTTCATCTGTTGGTGGTGGTGGTTGTTGCTTTCCTTGTGCTTGTGGCTTCAGGCTTCGACATTCTTTCTTTTTCCCAGCGTTTGGGTGCTGAGAGGTCGATTTCCGTTTAAAGGGGGGTTTCTGCCTTTGGGCTTCCCCGTCTTCTCTTTGCCACGAGCTTCTGGACTTGGTCCAGGTTTGTCTTTCGCCGAGTCTGACTCTGTCTTTCTCTAGCGATCAGACGCGTTCTGGTGTTTCGTCCAAACTTAAGGTTTGCTTGAGTTGGCCTCGGAAGTGACATTCAGATTTTCCTGAGGGTGCATTGTCTGCGCAATGCATGTTTGAGAAGTCATTCTTGGCTTATCATTTTTCTCAGGTTTTTTGGCTACTCCTCCCCTTTTGGGCAGAGGTCTAGATAATGTTCCAGTTTTCTCGGTGCTGGCCTCTAGGCCTGCATCTTTTTTGGCGGCCGAAACTTTCGTTTCTTACTGTGCCTGTGTACTTTGGGTACTTTGGTACAATGGCCGGCCTACGGGCAGCAGGGCTCTCGGCCTTAGCCTGTGTTATAGTCTCCTGCCTGTCGTGTTGCGACTTTGGCATTTTGGTTCTTGTGACTGCGGATTTCGTCTCTTCCTCTTCTCCATCATGCTTGCATGAGGTGAGTTGGGACGATTTCTGCTGGGGTGGGGCTTCCGGCCTGGTCACCCTTTTATCACTTGCAACTATGACTATTACGTTTTTCTCCTGAGAACTCTGGTCTCGGGAGTCTGATGGCTGGTTCGCTTCACGGTTTTTGCGTTTTTCTTACCAGCCTCGTTCTTTCTGTTTCGGGTTTTTTGATTCATTTTCAATTACCTACAAGCAGTCTGCTCTGCGAACACTCTGGCTTTTGTCATTTTGTTTCCGGTCTCCGGTTACATTAGGATTTGGCCACTGCGGGTCCGTATTTCCGGTGCTTACGCTCTACCATAGGTCGCTTCGTCCTCATTTTACCACTCTCTCTGCTTTCGCAGCGATGGGTAGGGGACGACTGGTGACCGTCTCCCTTGAGTTTTGCTCATTGAGTTGGACTCTGGTACTCGGTACTCAGGCGTCTCTCTCTTTCCCCTTTTGGAGTTTGGTCACTCTTCTGGAGCTGACCGTTCTCTCAAAGGCCTTTTGGGCCTCACTCCATCCCAAAGTTTTCTTACTTTGGCATGTTTGCCTTATGGTCTCCGCGAGGGTCGGTCCTTTTCAGGGCTTAGCCGGCAACCTTACGCACGGATCTTTTCCAGGCCATTAGCATTTCCTTCCAATAAGGGGGGGGGGGGGGGGGGGGGGGCATCTTGTCCTTCCCTCTACTTGGTCGGGTTTTTCCAAGACTGGGGTCCTTTTCCGGACTGTTTTATGGTTCAGAGGATTGGAAGAAGTGCTGGGCACAGCTTACTGGCTCTCTGATGTTGTCTTTCGCTTTTCTTGCCTGAGAGACTTCTCGGCTGTCAATCAGGTTGGTTCTCGGTCCGTTTTCTGTCTTTTGGCAGTGGGCCAGTTCCTGGCAAGGGTTTAGAGTGAGTCAGAGGTTTCTTTCTCACAGGATCCTTTCCTAACTTTTGGCAGTGGGCCAGTTTCTTGGCAAGGGATTTTCTTTCCCTCCGCCTTGTCATAGCTTTATGCTATCTTTCCCTCGGCTCAGCCCGAGCTCATTTCCAGGGCCTGGGCCTCCTCCTTGGCCTTCTTGGTCTAGGAGGTTGGATGATGTCCTGCGCACAGCTTCTGGCGCTTGGATTTTGTCTTATCATGTTCTGCAGACATTGCTGCCCTCTGTCAGGATGGGTCTCGGCCCATTCCTTCCTTGGCGGCAGCTGGTTTATGTCTCTTCAGAACTTTAGAGTGAGTTTGAACTTTTTGATCTTACCCACCACCTTGTTGGAGTTATCTGCTAAATATGTGATTCGGAGTAAGAATATGTAATTTAATCGAAAATTTTTAATTAAATTTTCATTTGATTAATATACTTACCCGAATCACATAGGTAATTCCCTCCCACCTTCCCCGCTTTTAGTTTCTATGGATTCTAGAAGTCGAATGAGGGTGTCTCGTATTGGATACGAGATCTGTGGCGTGACTCACGCTACGGGAGGCAACCCTGGGTAGCAAGCTTGCTACTTTTTTGCTTGGGTTGCTTCCCTTATACTATAGATGGGATAGCGTTTTTTCAGTCAACCTAGCATCTCGACTGCGTCAATGCTAAATATGTGATTCGGGTAAGTATATTAATCAAATGAAAATTTAATTAAAAATTTTCGATATTAGGCTGTCTGGCAATTTGCAACTTCCCAGTCATTTGTTGTGTGTGTGTGTTTTGGAGCTTGAGCTTTGAAACTTCACACAATACCAGGGTTTGATGACTACCAGAAATGACACAAATCTACTTTCACTTTGGTAAATTGCAAGGTGACAGTGGGCCTTGTTCAGGTAACTGAAAAATGAAACTTTTTGAAGCTAGAGCTTCCAAACTTCACACAATTCAAAGGTTTGAGGACCTCCAGATGTAGCACAATTCTGGTTGACCCTTTTGAAATTTCAAGGTCATGGTGGGTTCATGGTCAGAAAAATAAAAGAAATAAAAAGTTGCCTAAAGCAAAATGAATACATTTAGTCAATCTGTCGACTAATGGAACTGCATGAACACACTGCATTTTGTCACCAAGACTTCACCTGAGTTCCCCATTCCAAGAAAGTGCTGACACATTGTATGAAGAAATCTTTCTATAACCTGTGGAAATCGTGGCTACAGCCAGTAGTCAGCTATCGATCGCGTGAATGACAGCAGGTATAGAGAGCAGTTGGGTTTGTGCTTCACAGGAAAGTGCAATTTTCTGCATCCTTTTTAACTGTCTGAACTTTTTATTATTATTATGGTGAGCTTATATAGCGCGAACCACAATTAACTGTGCTCTCCGCGCTTTACATATTATTTTCTGCCGTGTGAAATGGAATTTTTTTACAGACAGACAGACAAACAAACATTTTTGACACACAATATATAACGCATTCACATCAACCAGCAAACCTCAAGCATGTTAGGCGAGCATTCACCTTTCGCGGCCTTTATTCCAAGTCACACGGGTATTTGATGGACATTTTTATCTATGCCTATACAATTTTGCCAGGAAAGACCCTTTTGTCAATCGTGGGATCTTTAACGTGCACACCCCAATATAGTGTACACGAAGGGACCTCGGTTTTTCGTCTCATCCGAAAGACTAGCACTTGAACCCACCATCTAGGTTAGGAAAGGGGGGAGAAAATAGCGGCCTGACCCAGGGTCAAACACGCAACCTCTTGATTCCGAGCGCAAGTGCGTTACCACTCGGCCACCCAGTCCCATAAACTTGTGTTTTATACAAACACAATATATGTATATATTTTTGGATTCAGGGAATGATGCTGAATACAATGAATTCATGTTTGAATCTCTAATTGAATTTTCTTTTTCTTTTTTTTTAAAAATTTTAATTACAACTTTGAGAATTTTGATAACCAAACTCATCAATTAATTTGTAAGTTTGCAAGCTGAAATGCAATCCCATAGTCTGGACTTTGTCGAAGATTGCTGGACCAAAATTTCAATCAATTTGATTGTCAAATGAAAGCGTGATGGTTCTGCCTCAACTTTCACTGAAAGTCAATATGTCACTTCATCAAAGACATTTATCAAAAAAAGGAAGAAAATGGTTTGGGGATATCATCTGAAAGAATTTGTATGTAAAGTTTCATGAAGATCTGCTAAGTAATTTTCTGGGAATCACTCTAAACATACACACATACAACACCACCACCCTTAATTGTCTCGATTCCCAGTCTGTGTTAAAACATTTAGTCAAAACTTGACCAAATATAAACAAGTCGCGTAAGGCGAAATAAGAACATATACAGCATGACTTCCCTTCTTTGTCTCTGTTAATCTAGGGAGAAAATATCCAGCGATATTTCTCCGTAGGCCTAAAGTTCGGCCATGACCTAGGCAAAATAACTTGCGCAGCCGCAGAAACAATAAAATGGAAATCTTATGAAGCCGTCATCAACACGAACACAATGATTGCAGAAGCAAACTCTGTACCTACACGACCGAGACACAAGACTGATTATTTCACAGCTGCAAAGGGTAAGCTTACTCACGTCAGGTCTTCACTGACAAGCTAGGAACAGACGGAAAATTCCAAACAAAAGTAAATGACGTCAAAGTCTCTTTTGCTTTGCGTGTAACTTTGTCATGACGTCTTTTTGTGACGACAGTATACGCGACAATTTGTTCGCTTCCGGTGTCATTTTAGACTGAAAAGCAACTCAAAAGAAGGAGCTAAGCCTGTGTCTTGAAACAGCTGAAACACTCTTTTGGATTGCCGTTTCAATGTTAGCCAAAAAGTTAAAGAAAAAAACAAGGTTCAGTTGCGAACTGACAGCGGATTGAGCATTTATTCCTGTTGATGAAGGTGCGATTGAAGCTTTATTCTCTCCGTCAACCAACAAGACTAGATTTGTAGCAGACGAAAAACAAAGTGTGCGTTTTTCCTGTCTTGTGAATGCGATTATGTCGTTATAAGTTATCTGTACGTTGTGAAGACATTTCAAAACAAAATTTAGCTTTGATGCGTCACGGGATAATAAGCTTATACGTTTTCATCCATGGAATCAAGTTGTTTTTTTCGTCTCGGCAGGGTGAATGAATTCATGATGTCTTTTCCGGAACTGGACAAAACTGGCCTTGCCAAGACTGAAACAAAATATAGTTCTACAACTTCTAGGCTTGGGTTGATTGCCCATGGTGAATTTCCAATGATTTGTTTCCACATCCCATGACAAATTCTCTTTACTTTGGTCATGCCATACGTTACAGCTCCATCCATCCATGGTATCGCCTGATATTTTGTCTCGACCAGGTGAATGAATATAATGACGTCACTCTCGGTAGAGCCTCGAGTGGCGTCATTATATTCATTGACCCAGTCTCGACAAAATATCAAGCGATACCATGGATGGACAGAGCTGTAACTTATACTTAGTCAAGCTGTTGAACTCGCAGAATGAAACTGAATGCACTGCATTTTTTCACCAAGACCGCATACTCATAGTTTCGTCAGTCTACCGCTCGTGGCAAAGGCAGTGAAATCGACAAGCCAGAATAGTGCGGTAATGGTGCGCTGAGTAGGATAACACGCTTTTCTGTATCTCTATTCTTTTTAGCGTACTGAGTTTGTTTTTAATCCAAACATATCATATCTATATGTTTTTGGAATCGGGGACCGACAAGGAATAAGATGAAATTGTTTCTAAATCGATTTCGGACAATTAATTTTAATCATAATTTTCATATTTTTAATTTTCAGAGCTTGTTTGTAATCCAAATATAACATATGTATATGTTTTTGGAATCAGAAAATGACGAAGAATAAGATGAAATTGTTTTTGGATCGTTTAAAAACAATTTTTTTTTAATGACAAGTTTCCGATTTTTAATGACCAAATTCATTAATTATTTTTTAAGCCACCAAGCTGAAATGCAATACCAAAGTCCGGCCTTCGTCGAAGATTGCTTTGCCAAAATTTCAATCAATTTGATTGAAAAAATGAGGGTGTGACAGTGCCGCCTCAACTTTTACAAAAAGCCGGATATGACGTCATCAAAGACATTTATCGAAAAAATAAAAAAATAAACATCCGGGGATATCATTCCCAGGAACTCTCATGTCAAATTTCATAAAGATCGGTCCAGTAGTTTAGTCTGAATCGCTCTACACACACACACAGACAGACACACACACACACACACACACACACACACACACACACACAGACACACACACACACACACACACACACACATCACACACACACACACACACACACACACACACACACATACACCACGACCCTCGTCTCGATTCCCCCTCTATGTTAAAACATTTAGTCAAAACTTGACTAAATGTAAAAAGGAAAATAGCATTTTCTTAATTTTTCTCTAAGCCTGCAACTTTTAAACTTTAATCAAATGCAGAGTTTAGTTTTATATATCCTTTTGAAGAATGTTCAATTTCAAGGTCATGCTTGGCTCGTGTGCTGGTAAAAAAAATTGAAAATTATCATTTTTATCAAAAAATGTTAAGCTACAGTTTCAATGTGGCCTTTCAGTGTTGTTATTCTCTGTAAGTTTTGGCTATACCAGTTAGTATGTACAATGGACTCTGTTACAGAACAAACACATTTACCTCCTGAGAAGTGATACGGGAAATGGACGCTTACTCAGTTTGTTGTCAAATTTCTTGGAGAAGAGTTGGAAGGAAAAGGTCAAGTGGGAAACAGACATTCTGCAGTTCGTGGTCACTTGGGTACCCATGGTCAACTACCTGCAGAATTACAGTAAGTGTAACATCAGTACATGTGAGTAAGTATGAAAGTTTATGCATAAGGCAGATTTTGTCACTACAGTGAAGCCACAATTTTAAGACTCCCTGTACATTAAGACCTTTCTCTTCTTAGTGTTAGTAAATTTTCTTCCATGTAAGGCAAGTTTTTTTCCAATATAATTTACCTTTCAAAATGGCCACCTGTCTATCTATAAGGACTACTTATGGTTGGTCCCAGGGATGGTCATTGTAGGCAGGTTCAACTGTAGCACTTTACCCGCAAGCCTATCAGCAGTACCAGACCTGTCAACCCCATCCAAGGCCAACCTGAATTAATATGACTAGAAACAATCCCTTACAAACAGTAACATTTTTTTTAAAGGACAAAACCCAGCTGTTTACCCCCGGAATGAATGTTCATACTACAGAACAGAAAACAACCATGCTTAAAAAATTTCTGACAAATACCACAAAAAATAACACATTTGCCTCCCTTGTCTTGAGGTAAATTATCAATAACTACTGACTCAAAACTTGAATTTGAATGAAATTTTTTTTTCCATTTGGTAACTTTCAAAACGGCTCACTCAGGTTAAAAGGAAGAAGGTTTGGAAAATGGCATAGGCACTGTCAGGTCTATTTTTAGTCCTCATTTGCATAATCTCTCATGCTGCTTTTCAATTCATCATTTCTGGGGTTAAATTGTCAAATGATGGTTGAATCATAGATTGAATTAAAAGAAAAACAAGTTACTAGTAAGTTTGTTCCACTTTCTAATTTTCAAAAGAACTCCATGTATCCAACTCAAATCAGAACTGGTCAGAGATCATGCAATTATCTGAAACAGGGAAGGCCACTGAAGCTAATCTTCATTTGCATGTGTAAACTGTTATTGTTGTCAAGATCACAGCAATGACAAGTTAAAGAGAGCTGTTGCCCTATAATATGGTTTGCCCGTACACACCTAAATTTGGATAAATCCCATACAAAATACAGGAAAACCGTATGGGTTGACAGGTATGCAGTACCACTTTTACAAAAATGTATTTACAGAATGACTCGGATGCCACAATTCTGAGTAAATGGATAAAAATATGGCTGTAAACTAAGGTACAATGTCGCACCAAGACTAGTAAAATGGTATCTGAAAACAAGTAACCTTATCAGTGAAAAAGGACAGCAAATGAATGGTTATGTTGGTGTAAAACTTCTGGAAATATACATTAAAACAGTAAAGATTTGGGGAGAAAACTTTTGTCATCATTACAAACCTCAATGGACAGCTTACACCTAGCTGAAAAAACCAGAGGAGTGTTATCTCATGAAATGTCAGCTGATTAATCTAGATGTTTAAGATCTAACAAACAGAGTTGTGAGCACTTCAGATATAGCCGACATATGCAACAAGAGTAGGTGAGACTTGTGTGCAACTATACTGGCACCTGAGAGAAAGCCTTGAAATGAACAAGGCTGACTTTCATCCTCGATGAAAATGTTCTTTAGATGTCTAAGGCCTATTTAATTGTTTTATTGTGAACCAAATACAGTAACTGAAGTTTACAGACTACTGCTGATTTGATAAATAAGCTTTGGGGAAGTCAAACATTACAGATTTGAAACACAGACCCATTGGCACAAGTGCGCTGTAAACAATTTTAAAGTTTTATTCTGCAGGGAATGAAGAAAGCATGGAGAGACTGGGCAAGGAAGCAAGCAACAACATCCGTACAGCTGTGACATGTCTTCACAATGAGATGGGGCGGCTTTCTGAGGGTACCATGGTGCTAAAAACAGTCCAGTTTTTGCTTGCCAACAGTGAGCGATTTTCTGCTTTGATGGTGGCCATTGGAGTGGAGAAAAATGCCGTGGAGAAACTTCTAATGCTGAGAGGTCTTGAGGTGAAAGCATTCACAGAAACAAGTGCCAAACTGCAGCAGCTGATTCAGCACTGCCAGTCTTGTTTTGCACCAGGTAATCTCTGCCTTCCAACAGAATAGTTAGATGTCTTGATCTCTGGCTGTGCTCCTTTTTCTTTCCTTTCATCACTGTGCATGTATTTCTGCTAATGAATGACCAGTAGAGACAGGCGCAGTGGCCAATGGATAAGACGCCAGCCTCCCAAGTGGTTGTGGGTTTGAATCCTGGTCAAGCCTGGTGGGTTAACACTATTGTGCCTAGCACTGCCATGGCGTTCCTGCCTGCCCAAGCTTGCCACCAAGAAACTTCCCAAAAAACAGTAACTGTAAAGAAATCTGTCTAGCAAGCTTGAATTAAGTCCAATCACCACCAAATTTTGTGTACTAATTAAAAAATAGATGCTCAGTTCAGTCGTGCTATTTATAAGTTTGTCACGCAATTTGTTTTAGCAAAGGGGGGTAAGAAAGGGGGATAATATGTGTTTTTTAACGGTTTTTGGCTCACGTAAGTGTAGCCTATGCGATGCTAACTTTTGTCTGTCTGTGCGTGCGTGCGTATGTATGTGTGTATGTCTGTGGTAGAAACTTTAACATCTGAAGACGTCATATTACATTGACGTCACATTATGACGTACGAGGGTTAGACGTCACGCGATGGAATTACTGAAAGTCTCGGTGATTGTTATTTTGAGCGGGCCGAGACTATTTGGCAGTCGTGTCCATGTAAGTAGGCTACATGCAGACAGACAGATCTAGATCTAGTGTCTCGCTTTCTTGCACAGTTTCACCTATGCTCTTTCTGTGTGTGTGTGTGTGTGTGTGTGTGTGTGTGTGTGTGTGTGTGTGTGTGTGTGTATGTGTGACGGAGTGATTGAGTTTGTGTTACTGTTTGTCGATTTCTTACGTGAGCCTTGAAGGCTTCGCCTCTTGTTTTTGTTTGTTTTGTTTTTCCACTGCTTTTTCAAAAGTATTTTTTAACAGAAAGTAGTATAAATAATGTTATAACCAAACAAGGTGTAAAACCTATGAAATAGCTGAAATATTGTTAACATTCTACACAGAAATAAGGAGACAGTACAAAGAGAAAAACAAGCAAATCACGCATTCACTCACAGCATCCTGACTCAAATGAAACAAAACTGTGTCACTCACCAAATGATGTCCAGGTAATCCATACATTGAATATGTCACATTTTCACAACAAAGTACCAACTGTACACCTATGCACATTTCAGTTTCACAGGACAATGGTTACTCTCCTTCGCCATTGATGCTATAATAGCGTCTCATTTCGCGCTTATAGTCCTTCGTTGAGTGGTAGATGCTGAAGCATGGGTCTGAACACAGAGGGACTTTGCAGGCCTTGCACATGTAGGTGGTCTGCACTCTCCTGAGGTAGGTATGTCTTTTCCCAGAAGCAATGGTGCAGCACTCGTAGTTTCTGGACGCCCGCATGCTCTTTGCGGTGCGTGGGGTAGGGACTAGTCTGTGAGGGTTGTCAGCATGGCTGAGTCGCTCGAAGTCCATTGGCTTGACCCGCATCCTTTTCTTTGGTGGTTCTTCAGCTTCAACCCCTCCTGCTGCTGCTTCAACCTCTCCTGCTGCTGCTTCATCATTACCTTGTCCTTCATCGTCACCAGCCAAAATCTCTCCATCCTGTCGCTCCGCGTGTGGGTCAGCGGGATCTTGTCCCTCCGCTACTCCACAGTTTGTCAGCTGCATGACGAGGTCAAGGACAAAATCTGCCTGGGGTTTGAGTTTATCCTCATATTTGTTGAACAGAATCATGGCTTGGACCAAGGCCATGTGGAGTAAGTGAGTGGCCGCTCTCTTCCACCACTTCACAGTCTTTCTGTTGAAAGAATAGTAGCTGAGGTGCTGGTCGAAGTGATCAACGCCATTCATGCTTCACCGCATTCCTGGCTTCTTCTCCTCTCTGGCGCTGCTCCCTTGTCAGTCGTACTGTCTTGCCAGTGTCCACAGGCTCCGCCGTGAACTTTGAGCTCAGCAACATGAAATCTTTTCGATCATTGTATCGAACAGCAACGACATTGTTTTTTTGCCGAACAACGGTCTTTCCCTTCGCCACTTTCATATCCTTGCTTGAAATGTCGGTAGAATTTCCTCTTCGATGTTTTAGGACAGTGCCAATGTAAGAAGTGCCGTTCTCCTGCATGTAAGTCACAAGGTCGGATGAGGTGAAGAATGAGTCGGTGAAGATAGTGTGATCTTTGTTGCGGTAATCTTCTGTTAGAGCTTTGACCACATTTGGACCATGATCAACTTCTCTTTTGTTGCCATCTTTTCCTGTGTACATTTTCATTTTCACGATGTAGCCACTTGAGCTTTCACAGAGGCAGTACAGCTTCATTCCGTAGCGGCATGGTTTGTTGGCAATAAACTGTCTCCAGGCCACACGTCCACGCCATGGCATAACGGACTCATCCACAGCCATGTTTTCTTCCGGGTAATACACAGAAGAAAACCTTTCCTGCAGGTGACTGAAGAACGGTTGAATCTTGTAGAGCTTGTCATAGTCTGGACTGCCTGGCAGGGGTGCTTCCTCATTGTCATTGAGATGCCAGAAAGTGAAGAGGGAGAGGAATCTGTCACGTGGCATGACCTGCAATACAGCAATATATATACATATGATAATTATATAGTATGTGAGGTAATAATCAAATGTACACTATGGAATAAATAATTCATAAATGACAATATATATATAATTGCAAAAGTGATATAAATTTAAAAATAATAAATATAATATAAAGAACTCAGAACTCAGAAAGTTTATTGTTTAGGCCAACTGACCCGTTACAACCGGTACATATATCAAACATGACAGCCTCTCTCTCTCTCTCTCTCTCTCTCTCTCTCTCTCTCTCTCTCTCTCTCTCTCTCTCTCTCTCTCTCTCTCTCTCTCTCTCTCTCTCTCTCTCTCTCTCTCTCTCTCTCTCTCTCTCTCTCTCTCTCTCTCTCTCTCTCTCTTGTGTTGTATAAAGGACAGGTTGGAAGAATAGGCTTTGCCTAAAACCTTTATCCTTTTGTAATAAAGTTCTGAGTCTGAGTCTCTCTTTTTCTCTCTCTCCCTCTCTCTCTCTTTCTCTCTCTCTCTCCCTCTCTCTCTTTCTCTCTCTCACACATACACACACACATTCTGACTTTCACTCCTTCTCTCACAAACACACACACACTCACACACACACACACAAACACACACCCGCAATATAATATAAAGAGCAGTACAGTGGTACACACACAAAAAAAGGAAGAAAACAATTATAACATTATCGTGACATACCTTGTTGAAGAACGGCGTCTCCATGATTGAATTCGTCGACCAGTATGATCTTTCTGTGGGCTTGCTGACCACACCCATGGCCATCAATATTCCTATGAGCTTTCTCGTCTCAGTTGAATCAGTGCCAGTATCACAGTTCCATCGTTTCAGGTAATAGAAGTCGGGCAAGTGCTCCTTTACCTGCTTTGCAAACTTGTTTGTCTCCAAGACAAAACGATCGATGACAACATTGTCGACAAACAGTGTGAAATATCCCAGTGGGGTCCTGTCAGTGGGAAGTGGAACTTCCATGCCAGAGACACCAGTGTATGTTGGTATGTCCTCTTCGTTGATGAGCCCAAAAGGATTTGGAGGCTCCAGCCACCCATTGTTGTCGTCAGTACTGCCACGCCCCCTTGCACGATTCTGAGATGTGCGTCTCACAGTACCACCCCTTCCACGTAAAGTTTGCCCACTCGTACTTGCAACAACAGGCCGAGGCACTGGCACTGTTTCTTCCTCACTTTCACTGCTTGTATCGCTTTCGTGAGGCGAAAACGATACGTCCGAATCATGCTCTACGGGATCCTCTAGGTCCAACATCCGGAGAATCTCCTCCCGAGACAAGGCTCGCCTTCGATTCATTTTTTTTTCTCAAAAAACGCACACAAATCAGGCGAATTTGCAAATGGCAGAAGGGGACGCCAAGTGTATCAAGGGAAACAACTCAATTTATTTGCAAGCTTCAAAAACCGGGAAGCAATCACGAGTCGTGTACCCTCTATGGCTGTTACTGAAAAATGCGCATCCCGTCCATGGGCGTGTCAGCGCTGTTACTGATTTATCAGTGTCCCGTCGCGAAAGTGTTAAGGGTGGAGATTTTTCCGATCCCCCAGCTAGGTCAACATATTTTTTGTCATGATGATCTTAGCAAAATAATACTAATTAAATTACATATTCTTACCCCAATTCTCATAAATGCATTGATTTCAATCTCACATGCTAGATGTCGAAAAAAACTACTCAAATTACCTGCCCTTGCAAGGGTGGTAACCAAGCTAAAAACAGACACCATAGCCGTTGCTATGCCCTGCCCCACCTGGTTACCCATAACCCACCGCATCCGGAATAATCATTCTCGATGTCATAGTTGGGTGGGTAATAGAAACGGGAAAATATCAATCATGCATTCTCCAAAATGGCGGGGTAAAAACGGTCATACACAAAAAAAACCTTTCCTTCAAAAAACACAAGTGTATGTGGGAGTTTCAGCCTAGAAATGCAGAAGAAGAAGAACAATGATGCTGGCTGGTACATACACATTGTTATAAGTCAGGTGTGCATGCTGCCTTCACAGTACAGAATTTAGTACAGGATTCTGTGCAGTTTAACAAGTGGCTCTATCCCATCTCCCCCCTTTCCCCGTCGCGATATAACCTTGAACGGTTGAAAACGACGTTAAACACCAAATAAAGAAAGAAATTCTGTGCAGTGTTGGTAGCCCTTTGTTGTTAGGGGGGGGGGTGGGGGGGGGGGTATCCTTCCCTATCCCCCACCCAAATATTCATGAAGACATATCACAGCTATAAAAGAGGACAACAGCTGTGTTACTCGTATAACTGCATGCATTGGCGTTTCATACGACAAGAACCTAAACCCCATCCTGAACTCGGGTCAAAATGAGTTCGGCTCATTCTCTCCCTGACAGGATGCCTTGAGTTTCCTTGTCTGGCAAGGAAACCGATTGTTTTACATATTTAGAGCTTTTTGTAATGTATTATTGATATAAGCAGATTCGCGATCGTCGATAATGATTTTTCATGGTGTTGTGTAATTTTTGAGTCACTTGAGAAAAAGTGACTCTATGTAATCGGTCAGTGTTAGTCTGTCCGGCCGGCCGGCCGGCCGGCCGGCCGTCCGTAGACACCACCTTAACGTTGGACTTTTCTCGGAAACTATCAAAGCGATCGGGCTCATATTTTGTTTAGTCGTGACCTCCAATGACCTCTACACTTTAACGATGGTTTCGTTGACCTTTGACCTTTTTCAAGGTCACAGGTCAGCGTCAAAGGAAAAATTAGACATTTTATATCTTTGACAAAGTTCATCGGATGTGATTGAAACTTTGTAGGATTATTCTTTACATCAAAGTATTTACATCTGTAGCCTTTTACGAACGTTATCAGAAAAACAAGGGAGATAACTAGCCTTTTCTGTTCGGCAACACACAACTTAACGTTGGGCTTTTCTCGGAAACTATAAAAGTGACCGGGCTCAAATTTTATGTGAACGTGACTCATTGTGTTGTGAATAGCAATTTCTTCCTGTCCATCTGATGCCTCATATAATATTCAGAACTGCGAAAGTGACTCGATCGAGCGTTTGCTCTTCTTGTTAAATTACAAAGGAATTGATATGTAAGACAGTTTGAAGCGAGCTATTTTTCGCGGCTGTATTTACTGTGCAAACAACTCTAAATATGGCAAAAGTGTCACGTGATAATCAACCGTTTGGTTTCGGCACTCACTGGAGCAGACGATTTTTTCTGTAACCAGTTGACAGTGATGAAACCATATATTACGGTCTCCTTCCGGCAGCAGTCCCAAAATTTCGACTTGTTTTGAGATCACTGTCGAAGTCGGCCAATCTGCAATCATTTTCGTCTCGCGAACACTGATCTCAAATTTAGATCAGTGCTCGCGAAAACCATATGGGAGATAACTCTGTATTTTTGTTTTGATAGATTCACATAGGACTGTAGCGTTCGGTCAGGGAGAGAATGAGCCGAACTCATTTTGACCTGAGTTCAGGATGCCTAAACCCTTGTTATACTTATGTTTGATGGGTTTGGTATTTGCAGTTCTGCACCTTAAGGTCAAAGAAACGATGCCACCAAAAAAATTGGCTTCTGCATGGTAGAGTAAATGGTACATACCACACAGCTTCAGCTTTACTGTTGTTTATTAATCTTTTATGTGTTCTTTTTTGTTTTAGGTACCTTGGATCTGGTTCATGCAAACTTCAGGAAAATTCAAGAGAGTTCCCCATCTGAACCAGTTTCCAAGGTTGCTGAGATTGCTCCACCGGACAGCATCAGCAAGCTCTCTGAGTACAAGCCAAAGGCAAATCCATGGAAGCTCCCAGAAGAAGTGCTGGGTCTTTTGCCTGACTTTGAACGTAAAGTTACGTCTGTTATCTTCAAGAGGATGTTTCTTAAAAAGGCCAAGAGTATGAAGGCAGCAGGTCCAGAAGCTTTTGCAGGCAACTTTTGGCAAACTTTTCTGATGTTGTGGAAGAATGTGCTTGAACAGTGGCAGACCCTAAGCCAGAAGATGATTGATGGCTCTGTTCTGATCACCACCCTGGAGAAAGTACTCGATCCGTTTGCGTCTGAAGAAGGCTCGTACAACTTGATTGAGGTGAAAAATGAGCTGAGCAAGATGGTGGCAGGCAATTGTTCATCAGAATGGGTACAAGAGAGAATTGACCAGTTCAGCTGCTACATGGACATGAAGAAATATGTGGATGCTGCAACTGTGTTGCTGAAAGTCAAGGATGCTTTCAGTGTACCTGGGAAGTTTGAAGACATCAAAAAGATCTGCAACCTGGTAAGAGTTGCTCTGCAAAATTGATGCTGTTTTCTTTTTTTAAAGATGGAGTCAATTAATACACATGTGTGCACTATGTGTGTGCTGAATACTGTTTGAAACATTGATGTTTTTGCAGAAGCTGTTAGCTGTTGCATGGAGCCCTTTTCAGTTTTGATAACAATAATGGCTCAGATGATTTGTGCACTTTTCATCTCTTGGTGACAAATCAGTTAATGCTAAAATGAATGCATCCAGTGAAAGACATTTCAATGTGTAGTAAACCCATTTAGTGCTCAAAGAGAACAGGAACTACAGCAAGAAATTTCAAATGCTTGTGACCCATACATATGTACAGGCAGGTTTCACGGTATTAATTTCAGCCATTTCCCATTTTCTCACACTTCCAGTCAAACATAAAACTGTGAAATACTGTGAACATGGATGTTATTGTAATTAATTAGGATCAGTACCACACAAAACAAAGAAAAAAATTATACGCAGAGTCTTATTTTCCATAGAAAATCAAGCGAAACGAAAGTTGCCCCCAAAACGTGAAAATCTATCAAACAAACTTGATGCAAGCCTGACTCCAGAAAGAAGACAGAAAACCACTAATACTAAATGATTTACATAAAGTTTAAACATATAACAGATTTTCACAACAAAGTTCCTTGCCTGAGGCTGTCTATATGTTTGCATGATGCTGTCCTTGATCAGAACGCCATTTTCACCTAAACCGGCCGGCGAAATGGTTTTTTTTCACATTTCAAGGTCTCCATACACTAACAAAAGTCACATGTTTTGAAAGTGTATTTATGTGTGTACAAGATAAAAACAGATAAGTACTTCTTTATCATTTTTTTAATGGCAGAAATAAACTTATACTATCGATACCCCCTAATTTAGAAAACGGCAAGAAGAGCCAAGATACCTGTTTCATTAACAAGGAACACTTTTTTGTTCATAAAAAGACACTCACTCATTTTGATATAAAATAATAATAATCAATTGCATACATATATGAATACAGAATGTTAAACAAATCTACTTTCATTTTAAGTGGAAAAAACACACAACAAAACACACGCACATAAGTGACGCACACAAACTGAAGGCTTACCACCAAAGACTGTGGGTACCCTAACTACTCTCCTCACATAGGGAGGGGGGAGATAGAAGGATCCCTAAACAAAGCCTGCCTCAACACGACTTTAGTAGGTAGCCGTGCCTGCTTGGTCATCCAATTATGCCGTCGAAAAACAGAAACAAAGAAGAACAAGTCGCGTAAGGCGAAAATACAAAATTTAGTCAAGCTGTCGAACTCACAGAATGAAACTGAACGCAATGCAATTTTTCAACAAGACCGTATACTCGTAGCATCGTCAGTCCACCGCTCGTGGCAAAGGCAGTGGAATTGACAAGAAGAGCGGGGTAGTAGTTGCGCTGAGAAGGATAGCACGCTTTTCTGTACCTCTCTTCGTTTTAACTTTCTGAGCGTGTTTTTAATCCAAACATATCATATCTATATGTTTTTGGAATCAGGAACCGACAAGGAATAAGATGAAAGTGTTTTTAAATTGATTTCGAAAATTTAAAGGCACAGTAAGCCTCCCGTAAACCATCACAGAGCTCCCCGAGCGTCTACATACAGCACAAGCATACTTCCATTTGAACGCTCACCGAACGGGAACATCCTGGCTGCTTTCTGTCGAGCGTGAGAAATTTTCAAAGAATTTATTTTCGTGGACTTCTCCTAAACAACAATTTAATATCATATTCTTACTCCGAATCACATTAGCATTGAGTCACCTGAGATGCTTATCACTGAAAAACGCTTACCCGGCTAAAGAATTTAAAGGGAAGCAACCCCATCACCAAAACGAAAGTGAAAGTAGCTTTGGTAATGGGCCAGTACACCGGGAGTTACCTCCCATACGGGTGTATGCCACGTCACTTCCTCTAGGAACACGTGCCTATTATCATACGTCTTTTTCACCTCGGAGAGGACGGTTCACTTTTTGACGCTCTGTGGCTGACCTTGTGTGTTTGAGTGACACCCGCCGGCCACGTTACCCAGCTTGTCTGCTCGCCTTGCCTACAGTTTGGTGAGCTCGTTCCCGTTTGTTGTTGGTTGTTTGCGCTGTTTCGTTACTGTACGTTGTCCGTTTTTTACGGACTTGTGTGTCAGTGACTTGCGTGTTTCGCCATTTTGTTGTGTGAGTTAGTTAGCTAACTCGTGTGACTTTGCTAGTAGCTCTGCGTGCCCTCTTTCTGTTTGGGCAAGTGTAGCTTTAGTATTTTGTTGACGCGTAAGCGTGTGTGTTTACTGTGTTTTCAGTCGTTTTGACTTACGTTTCAGTAAATCTTTTTACTTTGCCACGTGTTGTTGACGTTTGTGTCAGTGTCTTGCGTGTCGCCATTTTGTTGTGTGAGTTAGTTTTCTAGCTCGTGTGACTTTGTTTGTAGCTCTCCGTGCCTCTGCTTGTGGGGCAAGTTTAGCTATAGTATTTTGTTAACGCATTAGTGCGTGTGTTTACTGAATTTTCCAGTCGTTTAGACTTATGTTTCAGTAAATTTTTTCGCGTTGCCACGTGTTGTTGTCAACATGTCTGATTCAGACAAGCGCCGTGGCAAGTCGGACCCCAAGGGGAAAATTAAGGCTAAGTCTTCCTCTTCCAAAGCAACGTTACTTGTTACAGACCAAGAGCGTAACACTTTGTTGGCTGTACCAATTTCGGCGCCTAGCGCTGTTACTACTTCTGCTTCTTTTGCGGCGCCTAGCGCTACTGTTACTTCTGCACCTGTCTCTACATCGGAGACTTCGTCTTCTTTGTTAGCACCTGGACAAGGTGCGTTGGTTTCCTCTCTGTTAAAGTCACTGGTTCCAGAAATCCGCAGCTTGGTGCAGGCAGAATTTCAGCGTTCCGTCGCCAGCAGTTCGGCGTTTCCGGCATCTGGCAGTGACGTCCGGGCATTGGCTTCCGTGTCTTTGTCCTCCACTTCCGGCTTGGAGCAGCGTCCTCCCTCTTCAGCGTCGGTTGGTAAGCAGAGCTGGTCCGATAGCCCTCGTGAGGCGCCTGGACGTTCTCCTTCGGGGGACAGCTCTTTCGCATCGGGTCACGACCGATACCTTGCTGATCTTTCATTTCCGGCGATAACCTACGAGGCCCCGGACTTGTTCGAACAGCGGCGGCAGTCGGTTTCGACTGCCGCATTTCCGGCACTTGCCGGAAGTGATGATCCGTCCGCTCCGGCACGCTACGGCGGTCGCGGCAGGATGGAGTATTCACTGACTTCCGGTCCTTCCGGATCGCGAAGTCAACCAGTGCAGTCTTCACTTCCGCATTTTGCGGTTCCGTTGACTACACTTCCGGTTTCGGCCGGAAACGCTTCTTCCTCTTCTGGTGGTTCCTTCCGGATACCAGATAGTGGATTACAGCGTGCGCCTTCCGGCTTTCAAGCGCCTAGGCTTGAGCAGGCATCACTCCACTCAGTCGGGGGAGTGACGTCAGCTCATCCAGCTCCGGTTTTTGCGGATGGTCGTCCTGCTTACCCTTTACCTTCACAGGGTTTTGGGCGGCAGGATGACGTTAGTGCTCAGGCTTTTCCGGTTTCCGGTTTGCCAGGGCATGCTTCTGCTTCCGGAACTGGTGACTTCGGTCATGGTTCCACGTGTGACTATTCTGATGCTCCATCAGTGGTCAGCGAGGAGTCGCGGGGCGTGTTTCCGTCGAAGCTCAAGTCTGTTCTTGACGTCGCGGCGGAAGTAACGTCTCGTTATTTTCCTGAAGGGGTGGTGGCTGCGGACTCTTCCGCATCATTCGTTCCTTCTGCCATGGCGGACTTCCGGCCGGCACAGGAGGATGTTTCTTCCTTCCGGTTCGCCGAGTCTCCGTCAGTGGCTTACCAACTTTCGCATTCACTGGTTCGTCCAGCACATGCGGGGAGTGGTATTCGGCCAGTGCCTGTTCCGTTACTGCTTCCTTTTGGTCCAGTTCCGGAATCAGCTCAGCAGTGGGTGGCTTCAGCTGCCCAAGCCTCTTCCTTCGTGCCTACGGCCAATAGGAAGCTTGGCATGCCCAATCAGAGCCAGAATTGGCTGGCGTCTTTTGCACTCCCTAGGGCTACCCTTCCGGTTTCCCGGGAATTGCTGCCTCTTCTGACTAAACCGATCAAGCGTGATTCGGTTTTGCCGGTTTCCGAGGCTTCCCTCCTCTCTGCTGAGGAGGTTGGACGTCGGCAGATCGAACTGTCCTCCATTGCGGAGACTCTCGTTCGGGCTCTGTCTCGGGCATTGACCGATTCGCTAGTTCCTTTCACTCTCAGTGAAGAACAGAATGCGGACGATGTCTCTGCGCTTTTGACCGCATTGGCCAAGGTCAATGAGGAACAATTGCGTCTTTCCTCCCTGCAGTACACCCAAGCGGTACTCTGCAGGAGGGATCTCTTCCTCTCGCAGTCCCAATTCACGGAGCTGGCTACTAGGGAGACCTTGAGAGTCTCCCCGGTCTCAGAGGAGTCTCTCTTCTGTCCGCTGGCACTGGATGCCAGACAGAAGGAGATTCAGTCAAACAAGGACAGTCAGTTCCTTGACTACACTCTGAAGGGGGTGAAACAGTCTCAGCCTTCTAAACAGAAGCAGGCTCAGACATCGTCTAACCCCAAGCCAGCTCAGAAGCGGCAGGCTTCGCCGGCCGCTCGTGGTGGGAAGAAGAGGACGGCATCGGGGAGGGGGCGTGGCGGCTCTGGAAGTAAGCCACACCCCCAATGAAGCGCTCCCGATCTCACCTCCCTCCCGCCCTCCACCTTGGTGATGGCGGGAGGCCCCTCCCGGGCACTTTCTCGTTGGATGTCGGTAGTAGACAGCCAATGGATTGTGGGAGTGGTGAGTTCGGGCTTCCGTCTACTCTGGCGGGAGGAAAAGGCGCCTCTTACCCGAGTGCCTCCGCGGTTCAAGCCCCCCTTCTCGCAGGAAGCACGTTCCGTCTTGCAGTCGGAAATTGCCTCCCTGGAGCAGAAGGGCGCGGTGGAGAGAGTTCGGGTCCACAGCTCCCTGGGATTTTACGGGCGTCTGGTCGCTGTTCCCAAAGCATCAGGAGGATGGCGTCCCGTGTTGGATTTATCTCTCCTCAATACTTTCTTGAGGGAGATAAAATTCAAGATGGAGACGCCAGCCTCTGTCCGAGACTCTCTCCGCCCAGGAGACTGGGTGACCTCGATCGATCTCACGGACGCATACTTTCACATTCTTATGCATCCGACCGACCGGAAATGGCTTCGTTTCCGGTGGGGAGATCAGATCTACCAGTTTCGCGCACTCCCTTTCGGGCTGTCTCTCGCACCGTGGATTTTCACCATGGTGGTGAGACAGGTCTGTGCACTGGTGAGGTCCCAGGGTATCCGTCTGCGGGCTTATCTGGACGACTGGCTCATCATGAACCAGTCCCAGAGCGGCTGTTCGCAGGATACCCTGACGGTTCTTCGAGAATCCAACTGGTTGGGGTTCTCGATCAACCGGGTAAAGTCGGAGCTGACCCCGTCACAGACATTCACTTATCTGGGGATGTCTTTCGACACGGTCGCTTGGACTGTCCAGCCTTCTCAGAGAAGGGTGGACAAGCTCCAAGCTCAGATTCGCTCCACTTTACCTCTCCTGATGGCTTCCATCCGCTCGCTCGCCTCCATCTTGGGGCAGATGGAGTCTATGGCTCTTCTGGTTTCACTGGGCCGGGTCCACAAATGTCCGCTTCAGTTCGCGCTGAAGCCGTTTGTGGACTCTCCTCTGGTGGACTGGGACGCCCTCATCCCTTTGCAGGGATGGTTCCGGTCTGCGACCCTTCCGTGGTTGCACACGGAGTGGGTCTGCAGAGGTGTTCCGATCGTCGTGCCCCTCCCCGACCTGGACCTCTTTACAGATGCGTCCAGGGAGGGTTGGGGGGCACATACAGATCTTCAGACTCCTCCCTTTCCGTTACTCAGCCGAGTAATCCGGAAAGCGGAGATGGAGGAGCCGGCCCTTCTTCTTCTGGTCGCTCCTCTGTGGCCGTCGCAGGTCTGGTTTCCAGATCTTCTTCGGCTTGCCCAAGGGCCCCCCATTCCTCTCGCACTCGTGCGAGGGGAACTAGTGCAGCCCCGAACAGGCATTCCACACGAGGAGCCCAGTCTTCTGAAGCTTCACGTGTGGAAGTTGTTCGGGACTCGCTGAAGCGCTCTGGGGCGTCGTCTTTGACTCTGGACTTGGTGGCTCGCTCGCATAGAGCGTCCACCTCTTCAGTTTATGCTTCCCACTGGAAGGCATGGACTGCCTGGTGTTCAGCTAGAGGGGTGAGTTCGGTGGCTCCGCGCTCTATTCAGGTCGCTAACCACCTCTCTTTCATGTCTTCACAGGGCGCCTCAGTCTCCTCGTTGAGGGTCCGGCGCTCCGCTATCTCGGCGACTCTTCAGCAGATTGGTCGTTCTGTTCGAGTCGGGGGCGTTATAGCTGCAGTCATTAAAGGGGCTGCTCTTAAGGAAGCTAAAGCTCGTTTGCCCGCTCCCAAGTGGGACTTGTTTTTAATCCTGGAATTCCTTCGTTCTGCGGATTTTGAGCCTTTAAGCGAGGCCAGTCTGTTCAATGTCACTCGCAAAGCGCTGTTTCTCCTTTTGTTGGCTACGGCCCGACGGGGTAGCGAGGTCCACGCCCTGTCGGGTCAGCCTGGAGATATCTCCTTTGAGCCGGACGGTTCCGCATCTTTGCGTTTCCGGCCTGATTTCCTGGCCAAGAATCAGTCTCCGGGGCAGGCCTCTCCGCTGGTTAGAGTTAAGGCTCTGACCAGCGCGTTGGCCCCGGGTGACCCCGATTCGGTCAATTGCCCTGTGAGGGCACTTCGTCTGTACTTAGCCCGGACTCAGCCGATTCGGTCTAGTTCTCAGAAGTTGTTGTTTATCTCTCTCCTTACTAGGCGCGAGAAAGATTTGTCGAAGGTAACGTTGGCCCGGTGGGTGTCCTCGCTCATCAAGCAGGCTTATGAGTGGAGGCGCACAAAGAGGGGGGGGGTTATGCCCTCCTTGCCACTTGACTCGGCCCGAGCCCATGAGACGAGGGCGTGGGCATCCTCTCTGGCAGTTCTGCGCTCCAGACGTCTAGAGGAGGTGCTGACAACTGCGTATTGGCGTTCCGAAGATGTTTTCATAAACTTTTATCTTCGGGACGTCACAGCTCTTCGACAGGATGGCTCCAGAGGCCTTCCAGCGCTCATAGCAGCAGGCCAGTTCCTGTCCAGAACTTGATGGTGAGTTTTGATTCATTTCTAGCCCACCGCCTTGTTGATGTTATCTGCTAATGTGATTCGGAGTAAGAATATGATATTAAATGGAAAATTTCCTAAATAAATTATCATTTAATTAATATACTTACCCGAATCACATACTGTATTCCCTCCCACCTGCCCCGCTTATGGTTTTAAGATTTTTTAAAGCCGTATGATAATAGGCACGTGTTCCTAGAGGAAGTGACGTGGCATACACCCGTATGGGAGGTAACTCCCGGTGTACTGGCCCATTACCAAAGCTACTTTCACTTTCGTTTTGGTGATGGGGTTGCTTCCCTTTAAATTCTTTAGCCGGGTAAGCGTTTTTCAGTGATAAGCATCTCAGGTGACTCAATGCTAATGTGATTCGGGTAAGTATATTAATTAAATGATAATTTATTTAGGAAATTTTCCATTAAATTACATATTATTACCCAACTCACATATAGCAATTAACTCTAGTTCAGTGCTGGTAACGCTGTACGCGTTCCCCTTGGTAACAAGGGAGACCACCCTAAAAAAGAGTGATCCATCCCATAATATCAGACCGATGTCCGGTCCAACATCCGTATGCGTGCGCATACGCCGCCATTTGTATCATTCTCTCTCAGCGGTTCAACTGGGAAGGACGCTCCTGATGTACGCTCCTGCTGTCTTCAGCATTTTGTCATAGTCTTTGGCTTTGGCATCTCCCCTTGGTCGTCGCCTAACTGTTCACCTTTACCTACGCTGTGTGGTGAGATCTTTCCGTTTTGTTATAACTTTAGCGACGTTTTTCGTCGCTCGTTTTGTACTTGTGAAATTTTTCTGAAATTGTTTTTCTTTGAAATTTTTCGTGAGTTCTTTCGCTATGGCGGAGGCTGCGCTTGTTGATAGCGTGAATAGGAAGCCTAGTTCGAGGCAGGTGCCTGACGATTCGCCTCCTAAACGTAGCTCGAGGAGAGAGAAGGGCGCAGGAAAATCCGCGTCTGTTTCTTCTGATTCAACTTCTGTTAAATCTCCCGTGTTAGCAGACGTCAGTTTAACTTCCGGTCAGGCTTGTTTACGTTCTGGCAAGAGTGGTGGTTCGGGCAAAAGATCTTCTTCTTCTGCTTCTGCTTCTGCTTCAACTTCAGATGGCTGCCCTGGATTAGCGCCAGCTGAAGTTGCGTCTTTATTGTTGACTTTGAGCGCTCAAGTTTCGACACTTGCGTCGGAATTATCTTCCACTAGGGAGGAATTACGTGCGCTTCCGTCGGGTGTTTCTGATGTTCTCTCTTTAGCACAGTTACGGCAGTCTCCTGCAGTTCCGGCTTCGACTTCCGCTAAGCCTTCGGCGACTGTGACTCGGGCGGATGTCCATGCTTCGCAGGATGGGAGTACCAAGTTGGTGTCTCTTCTGAATGTGACACCAGTACAAGGTATGTCTACACCGCTTGCCGGTGTGCGAGCTCAGGGGGCTCTCTCTGGCGATGGATGTCGTGAGAGTTCTTATGAGCAGCGAAAGGACGAACGCCTCCGTACGTCTCTTTATGAGAATATCGGGGACCGTTTTAGTCCTCTTCCGCCCAGGGGGCAGGAAGTGGTCGGTTCTGCCGACGATAAACGGTCTGATGTTCTGCCTCCTGGCTCCGAGCTTGATCTCGAGTCGGAGTGTAGGGCGGAAGACGGGGATGCCTCAGTGGTAGAGGATTCCCAACTGAATTTGCCCGTGAAGCTGTCAGCCGCAGTGGCGCTGGCGGCGGAAACGGCGTTCAGATACTTTCCGGAAGGGGTGGTGAAGGACAAGGCTCAGCTTCACCCACCTTGTTCTGCTTTTGACGATTTCCGGAGTGCACAGGAGCAAAGGCCTCGCTTCCGCTTCCGGGAATCGTCAACTATTGCCTATGAGATGGCTAACGTCTTGTGTGGTAAACGCAAACCGGCGGTGCCGTTGTTGGTTCAGCACGGCGAGGCCCCGGAAGACGTTGTCTCTTGGCTGGCTCAGCCTGGGGCTCGGGCTACTTCCGGTGTTCCGAAGTTGAAGCTTACCCCTTATCCTTTGGATCTGATGGACTCTTTTGCTCTGCCGTCAGGGGCACTTCCGGTGACGCCGGAACTTGCTGCTTTGAGAGAAGACGGGTACAGTAGGGATAGAGTTGTCCCATGTACTGACGGTTCTCTCGCGGCTGTGGAGGAAGTTGGAAGGTCTTTGCTGGAACTCACGTCAGTGTCGGAGTCTCTGCAAAGGTCTTTGTCCAGATCGATTGCCACATCTCTTGATCCTTTTGAATTTCGGTTTGATGCGTCGCCGACAGATGTTTCGACACTGCTGGCTACTCTGGGCAAGGTGACTAGAGAACAGGTTGCTTTGTCTGCCCGGCTGTATACTCACGCAGTTCTTTCAAGGAGGTCAGCCTTCTTGTCGGGGTCCAGATTTCGGGACACCGCGACTGTGGAGAGGCTGAAGGTCTCCCCTTTTGCTGAGGGGTCTCTCTTAGGGCAGGCGTCTTTCGATGCACTCCAGAAAGAGACGCAGGACGCGCGGGATGTAGCGATCGCGCGTTTGGCTTCACAGGGCTTCCAGAAGCCTCAGGGCAAGTCTCAGACTCAGGCGTTTTCTTCTGCTAAGCCTCAGACGTCTTCGTCAGGTGGTGGGAAGGCCCAGAAGCAGTCATTCTCCTCCAGGGGTAGGGGGCGTGGAGCTCCATACCCTAAGAGGGGTCAGTCTTTCGGGGGTTCCAGGGGGTCGGGGCGTAAGCCTCACCCCCAATGAAACTTCCCCGAACAACACATCCCGGTGGCCCCCGCGCTAGTTGTAGCGGGCGGCCCGTCCAGGGCCCTTTCTTCCTGGCTGCAACTGGTGGCCAGCAAGTGGGTCACGGGGATAGTGTGTTCGGGGTTCCGGCTTCTCTGGTCAGGGCAGAAGGCTCCCCTGGTCAGGATAATCCCGCCCTGCAGGGCGCCAAAGGATTTGGTGGCACGGAACGCGGTCCAGGAGGAGGTCTCGGCTCTGCTGCTCAAGGGAGCTATAGAGGAGGTCTTGGACGCGCGGTCCCCGGGGTTTTACGGCAGACTTTTCGTAGTGCCAAAAGCCTCGGGGGCGTGGAGGCCGGTGTTAGATCTTTCTCCTTTGAACAAGTTTCTGAGAGTAATCAAGTTTACCATGGAAACTCCAACCTCGGTTCGGGAGGCCTTACGGCCGGGAGATTGGGCAACGTCGATCGATCTTACAGACGCTTACTTTCACGTCCTCATACATGTCGCGGACAGGAAGTGGCTTCGCTTCCCATGGGGCGGCAAAGCTTTCCAGTTCAGGGCTCTGCCGTTCGGCCTGTCTTTAGCTCCGTGGATTTTCACGATTGTGGTCAGGCAGCTTTGCGCTCTTGTGAGGCAGGAAGGCATCCGTCTCAGAGCATACCTGGACGATTGGTTAATCCTTCACCAGAACAGGGGGATTTGCGAGGCTCATACGCACAGGGTGCTGAGCCGGGCGGCACAGCTGGGTTTCTCTGTCAACCTGACAAAATCCGAGTTGGAACCATCCCAGACGTTTACTTACCTGGGCATGGAATTCGACACACTTCGGTGGTCTGTCCGTCCGTCTCAAAGGCGGATCGACAAACTTCAGGGTCTGATTCGGTCTCTCTACGGAGAGAATCACGCCAGTGCAAGGGTTCTGACTTCGGTTCTGGGTCAGATGGAATCCATGGCTTCCCTCATTCCGTTGGGCAGGGTTCACAAGAGGCCTTTTCAGGCCTCCCTGCAGTCAAGGTGGGATCAGACATCCCAGGACTGGAGTGTTCCAATCGCACTGGGAACTTGGTTTCAGCAGACCACAGGTGTTTGGCTTCTTCCGGATTTGTTCCGGGGTGTTCCCATTGTTCGTCCACCGCCGGAGAGAGAGTTGTTTACGGACGCATCTCTGACGGGGTGGGGTGCTCATCTGGACGAGCACATGGTTTCGGGAGTTTGGGATTGCTCTCAGGCCTCCCTACATATCAATGTACTGGAGTTGGAGGCCGTTTCCCTGGCGCTTCTAGCGTTCAAGCCTTTCCTGGAGGGCAGTCATGTACGTCTTCACACCGACAACATGTCTGTGGCGTCGTATGTGAACAAGCAGGGGGGGACTCGGTCTCACAGTCTTTCCGACATTGCATGTCGCATTCTCAAGTGGTGTCACGCCCAGCACATTCTGTTGTCAGCAGTGTACTTGAAGGGCAGTCTGAACGTCCTTGCAGACACTTTGAGCAGAGGGGACAGGATTGTTCATTCAGAGTGGACTCTCACACACCAGTCTTTGCAGCGGCTTTGGTCGCAGATCGACAAGCCCAAGATAGATCTCTTTGCGACGAGGTTTTCGGCGAGACTTCCTCTCTTTGTGTCCCCCTTCCCGGATCCTCTGGCCTGGAAGGTGAATGCTCTGGAAGTGGATTGGTCAGATCTTCCGGCGTATGCCTTCCCTCCGTTCTGCCTCTTAGGCAAAGTCCTCAGGAAAGTGGACTTGGAGAAACCAGCGCTGGTTCTGGTCGCTCCTCTGTGGCCAAGCCAGCACTGGTTTCCCGACCTACTGCGTCTAGCAGTTCGGCCCCCAATCCCTCTCGCCCTGAAAAGAGGAGATCTCGTGCAGCCTCGGTCAGGCGTTCAGCACGAGAACCCACAGATCCTGGCCCTTCACGCGTGGATTCTGTCCGAAGCGCTTTGCGTAGGGCAGGGGCCTCTTCCCCTACTCTGAGATTCGTTGGACATGCACATAGAAAATCGACTTCTTCGGTTTACTCATCGCACTGGGCCTCTTGGTCTAGGTGGTGCGCGCTTAACGGGGTTAAACCTCTTTCTCCTAGGTCTATTCATGTAGCCAACCATCTGTCTTGGTTGGCTGATCAGGGGGCTTCTCCCTCTTCTATTAGGGTCCGGAGGTCGGCGATCTCTTCGACCCTCGCGCAATTAGGCCACAAAATTTCGCTCGGAGGGGTTATCGCTAGTGTTATTAAGGGGGCTGCCCTTTTAGCAGCTCGTTCAAAATCGCTTCTCCCTGCATGGGATTTGTTCCTGGTCTTACGTTTCTTAGCCTCGGATGAGTTCGAGCCTCTTTTGTCAGCCACTTTGGCCGATTTGACGCGTAAGACTGTGTTTTTAACGCTTCTCTCTACTTCGAGGAGAGGTAGTGAGGTGCATTCTTTGTCGGGTTTAGACAAGGATATTGCGTTCGAGAAGGATGGTTCCATTTCTCTCAAATTTGTTCCCGGCTTTCTCGCGAAAAACCAGAAACCTGGCCAGCTTTCTCCAATCTTGCGCATTCCACCCTTGAGCAAGATTTTGGCTCCTGGAGATCCCGATATTGCAAATTGTCCTGTGAGAGCTCTCCGATGTTACCTGTCTCGAACTCGGCCTGTTAGGTCAGAAAGTCAAAAGCTTCTTTTCATATCTTTAAACACGGCTAGGTGTAAGGATATAGCGAAGGTGACTCTGGCCAAATGGATCTCCACTCTGATCAAACGAGCATATGCCTGGTGGCTAGTGCAGTCGGGTGATGCTAGGGCAGTGTTGCCTCTCACCGCGGCTAGAACCCATGAGGCGAGAGCCTGGGCATCCTCGGTGGCAGTTCTTCGGTCCGGCAAGCTAGCCGAGGTACTGGAAGCTGCGTATTGGCGCTCTGAGGACGTTTTCGTCAACTTTTACCTCAGAGACGTCGCTTCTGTCAGACAGGATGGAAGCTCCGCGCTGCCTGCCATGGTAGCGGCGGGACAGGTCCTGCGTGCCTAGTTTTGGTAAGTACCCACCACCTATAGTAGCAATCTGCTATATGTGAGTTGGGTAATAATATGTAATTTAATCCAAAATTTTAATAATAAATTTTCATTTAATTAATATACTTACCCAACTCACATCGTTTAAACCCTCCCACCTCCCCGCTGTGGTGGTATTGGGTTCTAAAAAAGTAGTGAGTTGGGCTTCGTTCGAATGATACAAATGGCGGTGTATGCGCACGCATACGGATGTTGGACCGGACATCGGTCTGATATTATGGGATGGATCACTCTTTTTTAGGGTGGTCTCCCTTGTTACCAAGGGGAACGCGTACAGCGTTACCAGCACTGAACTAGAGTTAATTGCTATATGTGAGTTGGGTAAGTATATTAATTAAATGAAAATTTATTATTAAAATTTTGGATTGCGCCTCGTTTTGGTGCTGGCCGGGACGGCTGTTATGAATATGATACCGGAAATCACGCCCGGACAGTAAGCCTCCCGTAAACCATCACAGATACTGTCAGGCTTTTACACACAGTACAAACACCCTTCCATTTGAACGCTCACCAAACGGGAACATCTGTGGGTACCCTAACTACGTAAAGAGCGAGCAATTTTTAAAGAATTAATTTTGCAGATTGTCTCGAACACTTTTTGGACCCATTCTGAACTCAGGTCAAAAATGAGTTACTTCCCTTCTATCGATGTAAACTGTCGATAGCCGTGGATCGATGATTATCAGAATGTTTTTGGACCGTGGTGCGTTTTTGCGCTAGACCTAACTTTTAAAATCTAAATAATAAATTGACAGCTTGTTACAACATTCTTTAATCATAAAAGAATTTGTTTTTCATCAAGACAAGATCAGAAAAGCCCGGAAGCAGGGTCACGCAAGGGTCGTCGCAGACGACGGTTTACAGTACATATCGCCGTTCCTCTCAACAGTCAAAAGCCATCGCTAGAGTTCTTGTGAACCACAGTCGTTTGTTTCGTGCATAAAAACGTGCTATTGTAGATAAGCTCACATCGAGTCACGTTCAAATGACTAACTGACGACTACATTGTGAAAAAGGGAAACTGGATGACACGAGTTCACAATGGCTCAGGGGTAAGATAAACCACGCAAAAATAAATTCTTTGAAAATTGTTCGCTCTTTACGGAGGGCACCTAGGATGTTCTCAATCGGTGAGTGTTTAAATGAAAGGGTGTTTGTACTGTGTGTAAAAGCCTGACCGTATCTGTGATGGTTTACGGGAGGCTTACTGTGCCTTTAATTCTGATCATAATGTTTATATTTTTAATTTTTGAGTCACTTGAGAAAAAGTGACTCTATGTAATCGGTCAGTGTTAGTCTGTCCGGCCGGCCGGCCGTCCCCGGCCGGCCGGCCGTCCGTAGACACCACCTTAACGTTGGACTTTTCTCGGAAACTATCAAAGCGATCGGGCTCATATTTTGTTTAGTCGTGACCTCCAATGACCTCTACACTTTAACGATGGTTTCGTTGACCTTTGACCTTTTTCAAGGTCACAGGTCAGCGTCAAAGGAAAAATTAGACATTTTATATCTTTTCTCGAAAACTATCAAAGCGATCGGGCTCATATTTTGTTTAGTCGTGACCTCCAATGACCTCTACACTTTAACGATGGTTTCGTTGACCTTTGACCTTTTTCAAGGTCACAGGTCAGCGTCAAAGGAAAAATTAGACATTTTATATCTTTGACAAAGTTCATCGGATGTGATTGAAACTTTGTAGGATTATTCTTTACATCAAAGTATTTACATCTGTAGCCTTTTACGAACGTTATCAGAAAAACAAGGGAGATAACTAGCCTTTTCTGTTCGGCAACACACAACTTAACGTTGGGCTTTTCTCGGAAACTATAAAAGTGACCGGGCTCAAATTTTATGTGAACGTGACTCATTGTGTTGTGAATAGCAATTTCTTCCTGTCCATCTGATGCCTCATATAATATTCAGAACTGCGAAAGTGACTCGATCGAGCGTTTGCTCTTCTTGTTAGAGCTTGTTTTTAATCCAAATATAACATATTTATATGTTTTTGGAATCAGAAAATGATGAAGAATACGTTGAACGTAAATTTGGATCGTTTTATAAATTATTATTTTTTTTTACAATTTTCAGATTTTTAATGACCAAAGTCATTAGTTAATTTTTAAGCCACCAAGCTGAAATACAATACCGAAGTCCGGCCTTCGTCGATGATTGCTTGGCCAAAATTTCAATCAATTTGATTGAAAAATGAGGGTGTGACAGTGCCGCCTCAACTTTTACAAAAAGCCGGATATGACGTCATCAAAGGTATGTATCAAAAAAAAGAAAAAAACATCCGGGGATATCATTCCCAGAAACACTCATGTAAAATTTCATAAAGATCGGTCTAGTAGTTTGGTCTGAATCGCTCTACACACACACGCACACACACACATACACCACACCCTCGTCTCGATTCCCCCCTCAACGTTAAAACTTTAGAAGACACTTGCAAGGCAAATTTTCGCGCCGCGGTGCCGATGACGCAAATAACTCTCGCGACAAAACGATTGGTCCGTAAAGTCGCGTCATCAACCGGTTCATGAATGGCCCGTGTATGAATGGCATTCCTTCTGTTGTGATGACGTGCGCACCTCGTCATTGATGTGACTTGGAAAATCGGTCGGATTTAGGTACCCCCAAGATCTTATGTCGAAATTAGATACCTTTACCCTACCGATCCAGAACTGCAAAGGAAACGTTAATCAAACTTCTATAATCATTGAAAAAGCTAAAAATCTGATCGAGCATGAAGAGGTAGCGATCGTGTGGTAGCGATCGTTGGCTGACAGACGGCATATTACTCGACAAAAAGGCAACAAAAACAATAAAATCTCACCTGAAAAAAATAATCACAAATCCCGCCTTCGGCCTCAACTGTGAAAAGTGTGTAATATGTCACATACGGCATAGGATTGCCCGGGAATGACAACGTAAGTGAAAGTACCGATCGTTGGAAACCCCTGACAGACGACGGTCGGGCATTCCAAGAAATGGACACGGCGCGGAATTTCGCGGAATTTCGGTCATTGTAAATGCTTTCCTATGAAGTACAGACTATAAAGGTGTGTTTTCAATGTCAAAATAAAATCATGTTATCATTTCTTGTGGTAAAATAAGCTTACTTGGTTTATCTGTGAAGACTTAGTTTTTCGGACAGACAGCTTCCAGTTCTCGATTCGATTTTTTGTGTGCAAAATATGTAATGCAAAATTCATATTTGTGCTTTTGTTTTTGTTTGTATGGTTAGATATTGCAGCTCTGCTATCAAATATGACCATTCAGTGTGAATTGAGTGCCTTTTCGTTTCAATTTTCACATCAATGGTTGGCTTCTGTCATGCAGAAGGAAATGGCGTCTGTCAGGATTCACACGATCGCTACCAAACACATGTGCATAAAATGCCAACAAAACAACTCAAACGAATTTTTTTTTCAGAATTGTATTCAAAATGACACATTTGTGCATTGCATATAAAACAAGAGGCGAAGCCTTCAAGGCTCACGTAAGAAATCGACAAACAGTAACACAAACTCAATCACTCCGTCACACATACACACACACACACACACGCACAGACAGACACACAGACACAGACACACACACACACACACACACACACACACACACACACACACACAGTAAGCATAGGTGAAACTATATGCAAGAAAGCGAGACCCTGGATCTGCCAAGAAGTCTCGGCCCGCTCACAATAACAATGACCGAGACTTTCAGTAATTCCTTTGCGTGACGTCTAACCCTCTTACGTCATAATGTGACGTCTTCAAATAGTTTCTATCACACACGTCGAACACTTTTGACCGAGACTGACGTAATCCATAGACTCGGAAATGTTAAAGTTTCTACCACAGACATACACACATACATACGCACGCACGCACGCACAGACAGACAAAGTTTATCATCGCATAGGCTACACTTACGTGAGCCAAAAAACCACTGAGAAAATTGGTTCAGCAAGTTAGAAATCAGAGCACATTGTGCAGTCAATAGAATGTCTCAATACCGTGAAACCTGCCTACACTGCTTAAGCCAACATTGAAGTTGATCTTTGAATTGTCATCCTAAAGGGATTTATTTTTTAGTGATGCTCCCCCCCCAAAAAAAATTCTTTGTATATTTATTTGCATCTTTTTTTGTTTAAAATTGCAGAGTCAAACCCGGTCTCTTCCCATCCGAGACCTTGACAAGTCAATGCTGGGTGTGTGTAAGCAGCTTAAAGGCATCAGCCCACAGGACATTCACAGCCTGCAAGTACTGGTTGAGCCTCGTTGCAAGGAGTTTGTAGACTGGTTGAAAGACACCATGAAAGGTTGCTGTTACTTTTTTAAGCTTTCCTTGTTGAAAAATCAATGTGTTGTGGGTTTTTTTATCCAAAAAGGAAAATAGCAGTGTGGTTCAAGGGTAAGAATAAGAATGGCCATGGAAGGAAGAGCACTTTTTGTGTTTTGTTTTGTACAATGTTGAACTCTTATAAGTTGACTGCACTAAGCTGTCCTTATTGCCTGCATCATGTATTTGTTCCAAGGTTCATAGTTCATGAGTGGGTTGTGCTGGTCAATTGAAGACACTCGCCTGCTTTCAGATATTTTGGTTTCTGGAGTTTTGTGAGAACCAGAAAATACTTCAGAGGAAAAAAAAATGTGTCTGAAACCATACTTAATTTTGTGACAATAGTACCCACATGCTCATAGCCTGTCCCTTGCTTACACAATAGGAACATCTGTTTTATTACTTTAGCAGGTACCATTTGCAGACTTCAAACTACTCTGGAAAGCTTGCAACTTAAAAATAAGATTTGAATTTTATGGAGAACTTGCCCCTTTTTTTTTAGCCTTCATGTGTTTTTTTATGGGTTTGTTCCTGTGATTGGTGTATATATACACAAAAGATGTCCGTTTTCTCTCCATTTTAGATGGCGTGAAGGAATTGAATGTCTTCGTGGACCTTGCATCCATCTCGGCAGGAGATGATCCTTGGGCCATTGCGCAAGTTGACTGCTTCCATGCCTCAGCTACTGGCTATGCTCCACTCATCTTCATGAACAAATGCAAAGGCTGCAGCCACTTACTGAAACAGTGCAAGATGGTCTTTTCGAATGTCAACGCGGACCCTAAATTGCCAGAGAAACTGGTAAGAGCAGTGATGTAGAAGATAATGTTGCTTTCTGGTCAGAATATAATTACCTTTCAAAAGAGAAGACTTTCATGTTCGTGATTTGTGTTTAGTTTGTGGCATCCAGTTTGAAAGGTATGGTCAATTACCTTCCCCTACACCCCCCACCCCCATAAGCTCTGACATTTGTGTTCATTTTTGCATGTGTGTATTAATGTATGCAAATGGTTTCAGAATGATACAAGCAACCTACTGGACTGGTTCAAAGATGCCCAGATGGCCCATGGATCTGTGGAAAAGACATCAATGGCTCAGGTCGCCAGCATCAATGAGAAGGGAGTCTTTAAAGTTTGCAGCAGTGGAAAACCTGATCTGGTAAGTTTTTTAAAAAAAGGACAAAGTTCAAAAGTGGTATTTTAGTGTAGAAAGTTTTCTTTTTGACACTCATTTCCGCATATGCATTTAATTGTGGTACCGTCAAAGCCATTTCTAACTGACCAAATCAAATGGTTGCTAAAGATATGAAGCAAAACATGTTTAGAAAGATATAGAATCTCAAGTCATTGTGTAGCATTTACACACTCTTTTAGTTGAGCACCATCAAATTCATTTGACTTGATCAACACTGACACAGTTGTACTTTCTTTCTGACTGAATTAACAGTGACACAGTTGCACTTACCGTACTTCCGGGACTATCAGGCGCAACTTTTGTCCTCAACTTTGACCCCTGCGTCCTATTGACTGGTATCGCCTGGTGTATGGCTAAAAAGAAAAGCACACATGTACCCAAATCACTTCACAAAGAAGCATAACACTATTCTCTAGTGATATGTATGTTTCTGCTACTATGACCATGGCTAAGTTTCCTCTCAGACATCAAAGGTGTTGGTCTCATAGTTGAAAATTGGGACGTTCATTGATTGGGGTCAGAAGATCTGTGTTTGTCAACTAAGGCAGGCTGCTGGTCTCAGCTGAAAATATTGGTCATTGACCCGAGGTCACAAGGCCAGCCAGCAGTGGCTTTGATCTCACCGCACATTCAGGAGCAAAAATATTTTCCCTCTGTGTTTCCTTTGACTTGCGGCCAATACACCGGAAGATTTTTTGTGTTGATTTTTCTCATTTTCTCCTTGTGCCTTGTTGTCCCAAAATGCGGTACTTTCTAACTGGATTAACACTGATCTAGTTGCATTTACTTTGTGACGTGAGTAACAAGTACTGATGTAGTTGCACTCTCTTTCTCAGAGTCTACAGAGTGTCATTCAACTTAGTGTATCAGAAGAAGTGACACTCGCAAAAAAGGCAGGCAAGCACAGCACACATGATTTTCACCTTCGGGTCTACAGCTATGACGACTTGATGGATCTACAGAGTCGCCTGATGTTGGTGGCAGGGCAAGCTGATAAGGGCAAGGACAACGTGGATCGTTTTATCACAGTAAGAAAATGTGTCTTTCTGTCGATCTGGCATGATAACAATAATGGTAACACTAGCAGCGATGATAGGTCTGAAGGACAAGTTCTTGCAGCCTAAATCCCAGAAGGATTTCTCTGATACTGTAACTTTGGCTGTGACTTGTTTCCTGTGTTTGATAACATAGAACTTTGTGAAATTCTGGTAGATCGTCACTCTTGAGGGTTATGTTGGGGTTAAGGACGGAGTAAGTGCGGACAATTATTGTCCTTTACTAAAATAGTTTAAAAGCTAGAGCTTTTAAAGCTCTTGCATATTGTGGTTTGATTCCCTCCAGACATGATTAAATTATTGTTGAACGTCGTTGAATTTCAATATCACAGCGGGGCCAAGTTAAGATAAAATAAGGAAAACTTATTTTCTTACATGACACAGATCAAGCAGCATATATATCACTCTTACACTGAATATGTCTGTATAATTTGAGTTCCATCATGGTAATGCATATCCCACAGGTCATGGAGAGCCTGGTGAGACTGGGCAAGACGTATGTTAAGCTGTGTAGCGACGGCTGTGTGCTCTTCCTGGACTGGAGTGTGGAGTTCCTGTGTGACATAGAGCGACCCGTCTGCTGCATCTCTGAGTTTTCAAATCAGGGAAAACTCAAGGGACATCGCAGCAAGGAGAGAGACAGTGGCGGCATTGCAGATGACTTGGAGGTACAGTAATTGATTGGTTTGTTTGGTTGTTCTTTTTCACTTTCTTGCTCTTGTGCGAGTCCTGTTGCACCTCAGATCACTACTGTTACCAAGATGAACAACCCATCATTGGGTTATGTGTGCATTTGGTGTGTTACTCATTAGAGTTTTTATGCATCTGTTAGATGACTCATTAGTGTGTGTGTGTGAATCTGTTCGATGGTTTGTGTTCATCTTTTCTTCTTGCAGGTCTTCATCGCTGGAATGGCAGGATTTCTCGAAGACTGTCACAAGGAGTGGCTGCAGTACGTGGACCAGAAACGCAAGGACTACCCACAGCTCAACATCTACACTGTGGAACAGCTCGTCTTCCTGCAGCAACAGCTGGTCAGAGTGGGCTCTGATGATGTTTCGAAGTATGTATTTATTTACAGGAGGTTAGCTGATATTCAACAGTTGACTCTGGCTGAATTGTGAAGGCGTGTGCAGCAATGATAATAAACACTGAATGCGGACAATTACAGAAACAGGAAGACTGCAGTTTTATCCATAAAAGCATATTTTGACAGTTCAATAGTGTTATACCTGAGCTGTTCTTCAGTATTGGTGACAGAAAGGGGGAAAAGTGGTCAACATTTAAATCTGTAGTTTTTAAAATATAGCTTTTCATAAAGCAGAAAAACTGTAGTATCTGATTTACAAAAAGAAAAATCACTGGTTTACATGATTCTTACATAATCTTACTTTTAAAGCTGGTTTTTGTGTGTGTCTGTGTGTGTGTTTGTATGATAACGATAGGCTCCGAAACGGCAGCACCGACTGAGACGGGAATTGCAGAAAATGTTCTTTGCCACTCGAGTCGTGTCAAAGGGTACTTTTTGAATAGCAAATTTGAAAGGATTCTTTAAAAACACGGCGGAAAACATTATATACCCTGTGAGCTATCGAGGATCCTCCCCGTCTGGGCTGTCGAAACATGGTCTTGTTAAAAGACGTTTTCAAATGGTCAACGGGGAGATACACTCGAAGCACATGCAGTGAAGTTATGTTGCCAAATCATCAAAGATCAACATTTCACTACACGGATCGATGCACACAGTCGAAATAGATGTGACTTTCACACGACCGAAGACTACTTACTAGCAGACTAGCAGACTATAATTTTTAGGTATTGTTCTAGTATTCACTAATGTTGCATTGATATTACTGGCACCCCTTTTAAACTGATATGGCTTTTACCTTTACAAGGCGACGATGTGAATTTGTGATGTAGATATGTGGCTGGTTAACCCTTTGCCTCCCGCATTCTGAGAGCCTGTTGCTTATCTATTTCCCAGTGCAAGGGGAGTAACTCCGTACAAGGCACCCGGTTACCAACTTTAAAAAATCATATAAAAATAACTACTGTTCACATTTTAATGTAGTTTGGATCTAAAAATTGCTGAAAGATTTAACTTCTTTAAAATGAAACACCAGGAGAGTTTTACCTTAATCCACAGCTTGGAAAAAAATGATAAAGTTGACTGATGCAAAAATCCACGTTTTCAGAATATATTCTAGTCCCCTTCTCTTGCTTTTTTAGGCACAAAAATGTTCCAAGTGGCAAAATTGTAAATTATACACAACTGCTAGTCAGTCAGCAACATCATTTAATAAAAATAACAGTTATTATAATGGTGCTAGGTGTTTTTTCAGGACCAGTTTGTATTACGTTACACAATGCTCATTTCGAAAGTATCAGTGATATGACATTCTGTTATTAGAGTTAATAAAAACTATACAAAACTTTGCGTTGTTGGCTTGCTAATTTTGTCAGTCACTAAAATTAACAGAAGATGCACATAAGAGACAAAGTAGTTAGTGGATGGACTGAGCCAGGTGCTGGTGGAACTCTGCGAAACATTCTCCTTTGCACAAGTGAAGATCGCAGATGACACACCCAAAGACAGTTTCGGGGACCGACAGGTGTCACACCAACATCGAACTTTTTTGGCTGGACAGGAGTAGTTCTATCACTCCACCTTGTTGTCAGTTCATTACGATTCTGTTTTGACAGCCGTTTTTTTTTTTCGACGAGGATTTGGAGCAGCAAGAGCAGGTAAAATTATATCACTGTCACCACTATCACCATGGTTATCACTATCACGATCACTGTCACTCGATTCAAATTCCCTCAGAAGCTGTTCATCGTTCACAACAACATCTAGGTCAATGTCACTTTCGTCCTTCTTGTTAATTTCGTCCAAAGAAAACCCCTCAAAACCACCTTCATCACTATCACTCTCGCCCATGATGGCACGCCAGAAGTCGCCATTGCTAAGATTCTCCATTTTGGCCACACAAAAAATTGACAAACTTTAAAAAATCACAAAAATCGAACCACTTTTAGTTTTGCCATGCAGTTTTCACAGGAAAACACCTTACTTCCTCCGGAAACGGAAGTGCGTATTAGCGGTATTGAATGATGGGATAGGTCAAAGCGAAACCGAAAGTAAGCGACCTAGTGTTTAGCGGCCGCTATCGGGCGTTACGGGAACTATAAAAGGCTCATTTTGCGGGCGCTAGCGGGCGCTGCGGGAGGCATTGGGTTAAGCACGAGTATGTAAATACTTGTGTGTGTGTGTGAGTTGTGTCTGTGTGTGCATGACAGTGTAATGTACGTATGTATGCATGCATGGTGATGTGTGTCTGCATATGTGTCTGGTTGGTTTTTATTTTATTTTTACCGTGCCGTGCCAAGATGAAATCCTTTTGCAAAATTGGTGAATAAATATCTTGTATCTTGTACTAGCAGACGACAAGATCTAAATATTTAGATCAGTGAGAGCAATCCGTTGAAGAACAGTTACTCCGCTTATTCGTCTTCAGTTAAGCTTATTTCCCCTGCCATAAGTTTCCTTGCAGATCTGCAGTCGCGTAGTGAAATGAACTAGTGTCATCGGAAGATTCTTCTCAGTCAATGATCAAAGCACAGTAAGTTCTATGCTGACAAAAGTCACTTTTGGAAAACACGACCATTGACTTCATTTATAAGCCCAAAGGTAACAATATCGACAAGAATGTACGCATTTGACATTAAATGAAACATTCATAGAAAGTGCCCAACTCACCAGATCTGCCAAAATAGCCTTCATTCGTGAAAAACGATGATTTTAATCAGACAGGTATCGGAAATAATCTCTTGGTAACCTGCGTTTCTCCTTCCGAAGCGACGTGACGGCGCCACATTTGTTTGTTTTTGGCTGTTTATCGCGAAACAACACTGTTGAAATTTGTGTGTAAAATATCATAAATGTGTGGCGTGTAATCTCCGAATCAGTTCGTTATCTGCGTTTCGATGGTAATTCAGTTAGCGTGGAGTTACTTTGAATCGAAGGTGAAGGTAACCTGCGTTGCATGTGGGACGGCGTGAGCAAATTTGATTGCAATATTTTATGCAGGAAATAAATTTCAATGATTCTGGCTCAGTCTTGTAGATCTGTTATGCAGTGTTTTGGTAGTGTATCTGCTTTTCTACTATGAAGCTCATTTGGAGTGATACGCTGATCGAAGTGGGGTACCCTATGTGGGACATCAGCCGTATGCAGATTACGCCTCAGAACACTCTCACATTTCACAAAGACAACAATAATTTGCAACATTTCAAGAACTGCATCAGTTTTATTAGATACTATTTCAACAAAAACAGCACAAACACGACTATTATCAACAACACAGAACTGGAGGTAAACATTTTCACAGTAAATCTTAATATTTCTATATCTATTGAATGATTTTGGTATTTTCTTTGATTGTGCCGATTCTCCTATCTCTCTGGCATGTACTGGGTGCTTTGTGACCAGTTTCTCCCCTAGACTGTATTGAAAAATGCGTCCGTGTGAGCTGACCACCACTTGTGACCAGTAGCAAAGAACAACTCACCTATGATAGTGAATTCCAGTGGTGCTAAATAGTCCTAAAAGCTTAAGACCACTTTTTTAGCATTTACTTTTTTCCTTCCATTGGAGATGGCTCTGGTGTGATGCCTTACAGACTCTCGTAGAAGCAGCTCACATTGATTTGATTTAGGGTGTGCACGTTAAAGATCCCACGATTGACAAAGGGGTCTTTCCTGGCAAAATTGTATAGGCATAGATAAAAATGTCCACCAAAATACCCGTGTGACTTGGAAAAATAGGCCGTGAAAAGTAGGATATGCGCCGAAATGGCTGCGATCTGCTGGTCGATGTGAATGCGTGATGTATTGTGTAAAAAAAATGCCATCTCACACAGCATAAATAAATCCCTGCGCCTTGAATATGTGCGCAATATAAATTGCATAAAATAAATTTTTTTTTTAAAAATCAAAAAAAATCCCTGCGCTCAGAACTGTACCCACGGAATACGCGCGATATAAGCCTCATATTGATTGATTGATTTATATCCCGCGGCAGAACTTTCTTTTCACTTACCAGCCTTCGACACTGCTTGTTGCATCTTATGTGTTGAATAATTGTCGTTTTTTTAAGCTTTTGCTAAATGTTGTCATGTACATATTATCTAGTTGATGTTTGTGTTGTGTGTGTACCAGACACGTGTACCCCATGCTGTCACTGCTGAAGGCAGACTGCAGTCCCCAGGACCTGGAGCAGGCTCTACAGGAGGCCATGGATCATGTTGACACCTTGCAGCAACAAGAGCATTGCAGTGCTGCACAACCATCACCCAAGCTCCCACCAGTGGGTGGCAGTGACAAAATGGAGATGTTTGTGAAAGAACTGGTGGAAACAGGATTCTCCAGAACCTTGGCGATGAAGGCAGCAAATGAAGTGGGAACAGAGGATGTTGACAATGGCAAGTATTAAAAATTGTATATTTGCCTGCAAGGAATTTTTCCTTTGAGTGGCTGTAGTTAGGGACATGTGTTTGAGTGGTTGTCATTGGAGAAAGTGTTCATGTGACAGTGTTGCATTAACCCTTATTTTTGTGATTTTGAAACCATTAGATTTTCTATGTGAACCAGCAGGGTCTTGCATCTGCATATCTTGACATAGGAATAACCATAACCTTGCAAAGATCCTCAGAATAAAATGGGAATGCATGCTGGGTATTTTTGGTGTTTCTATAGCCCACCAAACTGTAACATGGATTACAGGATCGTTTTTGTAAATATTTGGTCTTATGCTTATGTGTACAAATGAAAGGGTGTAAGTCTCCACATAAGTTGACCGAATATATTTGAAAAAATCTCCACCCTCAAGCCACCAGGCCCAGCCGGGATTCAAACCCTGAACCTTCCACATTGAGGGCTGATGTCGGAACCATCAGGCTGTTGCACCAGTCAAAATATTTGTTTTTAAATACTTCATTATAATTATGTCACTGTATGTGTGCAGAACAGTTCTGTTTATGCAATCCCGATGTGTTCTACTGAGAAGAAGATAGATGTAGGTATTTGAAGAATGGAACAGACTTTTTTTGCTCAGTTTTAAAAGTGCCTCTGTTCTCTTTGTTTCTTCAAGGCATCGCATGGTGCATGGAACATGAAGGAGACATGGAGGACCCAGAGGAGGAAATGAATGAGAGTGAAGAAGAAGAAGATACCCCGATGGAAGTAGGAGGTGTGAAGAAGATGGTGGGTGACAGACTAAAGGAATGGGTGACAAGGACAGAGACCATCACACAGAGCGCCGTTGGATGGCTTGAAAAAATAGACAAGAGGTAGTTATGGAATTGTTATTACCGTTTTTCTATATATTCGAGTTCACATGCATTTTACTGCTTGGGGTTGAACGATACACTTTTCAGCGAGTGAACTTATTTAATGTTATCTCCTTTGTGAGATGGGAATTCTTTTATTTTGTATGCATAACGGACCTCTCCAATCTGTTTATGTCTGTCATTCAAGGGACACTTGTGACCTTACTACAGCAAATCCATCGCCTCATGTTTTAACTGCTCTTGTCATGGCAGGTTATGCTCGTGTTAGGCTTGCCTGTAGCTGAAAGATTACACGCAAGTGCTTTAGATCCAACAAATAAAAACATTCCAGCTCTACATTGTGTCTTTATAGTAGTCAAACTATGTCCATGTGGTACAAATGTTTATAATAGGGTTGATGAATATCAGTTTGGTTCCCAGTGAGGAGCAGACAGCAGTCAGTGGATATGGAGCTGTTGTTTCCCCTCATTTAGCAAACTCATTTATAATTATGCACATGGTTTTCTCTTCTGTTTTTACTTTGACATTTGGATTTATGATGCACATGTAAAAAGATAATTTGTGGATGTGTGACCAGGGAGAGAGGGAAAACACTGCAGTCCCTACGAGACAACCTGACCAGAGTGTGGTGCACATTTCTGGAGACAGTCTCATCCAGTGGAATGGATTTCCTCAGTCTGGAACATCTTGGCATTGTGCTCAGATATCTTGCTGCCCAAGGTGAGAGAATATTTCTGGACAAGCCATTATAAGCCACTATTTGGGTCAAACTAAATGTACATGTATTTAGTATACATTATGAACGCAGTGTTCATGCAGTATGAAACAAAAATAAACAACTAAAAGGTATGACAGTTAGATTTGAAGTATTTGGTTAGTCTCAGTTGTACATGGTAGTTCCTATTACTGGTATCAGAGGGAATATACCCTGGATGACCGTGTCATGCTGCCCACAAGGCATTCAAAACTCTGACCATAAGGTGTTCCAAAGACTAAAAAGCTTAGGAACGCAGAATTGGTATCGGAGGGATTACTAGTGATTTTTTCTCTCTGTTTTCAGATGAGAGGCAGTTCAATAGACAGCTGCAACCAAATGTTAAGCCAAAGGTGCCCAATCTGATTGTGTGCCCCAAAAGTGAGTATTTTCTTGATCAGTTTCTCCTTTTATTCCATTTCCTTCTGGTTTCAAATTCAGACATGGGATTCTTCTGTAAAATTACGGAATTCCGTAAATTTTTAGGCTCCAGGGATCATTCTTGAGATTTGTGCAAATCCGCTGAGAAAATTTTGGGGTATATGTAGGTATAGACCCAAGTTTTTCGGCCGGTCCGCTGATCGCGACGCTCCATTCCATACTATTCTTGAACGGTTGGTTCCTAAAACTGTCAGACTGTTGCTGATCGATCCGTATGGGAACGCGCTCTTTGTCCTGTGTCTTTGTCTCCTACAGTCACCGTTTCAACGTAGCTATCGGGGATTCAGTATAAGCATACCGTATGAGAATGATTCGGCGCCATTTTTACATCGCTTCGAGCCACTTGCCAAAATGATGAGGAAGCTAAAGCGAGACGAAACCGTTCTATCCCGGGAAATTGACCAGCAGAAGTACAAGAAAAATCTCTGGAGATTCGACTGGCTCGATGAAGTTGTATCATTGAGCTGGAAATACGAGAAAGGCCAGAAGACACAAGACGTGAAACTGAAAGTTGGCGATGCTTTTGCTAAAATCAACTTGCCGGGAAAAGCTCAGTGCACTTTGTGCAACGATGTTAATGTTATCAACTACGGTTCCAATGGAAAGACTGCCCTCAAAAGCCACTTGAAAAGCAACAAGCACCTGACTATCCTGAAAACCCAGTCGTGTCACTGTAATCAGTCACTGGGGTCGTTTGGCACCGACAAGGTAAGAACATTGAAACCACACCGTCACACGCCACCCCCCCCCCCCCCCACCCCCCATCCCCCTCTCTCTCTCTCTCTCTCTCTCTCTCTCTCTCTCTCTCTCTCTCTCTCTCTCTCTCTCTCTCTCTCTCTCTCTCTCTCTCTCTTTCTCCTCCTTATTTTGAGTCTTAGCGTAAAATTAATTTGAGAAACATGGGAAGGAAGAGAAGGGGGGGGGGGGGGGGGGGGGGGGGGCTATGATTAAGCTGAAATATGCATTTCAGGGCCATTTTTGTGTGTCTAAAACACTAAAAACCTTCAGCTTCTGGGGGCTTTGCCCCCAGACCCCGACCAGGGGCGTTGCCCCTGGACCCTACTGGGGGCCGCAGAAGGCCCCCAGACCCCCACCTTTCTTTTCCTTAATTATCACTTTTTCTGAATCCCATGTCTGCAAATTGCTTGTACAGATACAACGTCAGCTCTGTAGGAAGGCTGTTTCTGTTGTGTTGAACATTCACCGCCCCTCCCCCTTTTTCCCTTGTAAGCTTTGAGCTTTATTTCAAGAGGTAAATAGCCTGAGTGACTGTTTTGCAGGAGAAGTGCTGAGCGTCGTGACGTACATGTACATGTTCCCTGAAGATGAGACGACTCTCCTGCCACAGCCTGATGAAGTTCTGCTGTGCACAGAGAACACTACGTTTGAACAGGTCCGTTTCTTTACATTTCTTCACCCCCAAACACCAGGCATGATGGAAATCAACCAAATCCTAAAGTTTTGATTTGGTTTAACTGCTTCAGGAGAAGGCCATATGTACTGTTCTTAAATCAAACATCAACAATTTTCAGGGAAATTTTTACTTCAGCTAAGTACCCTGCTTGAAACAGCAAAACACATTCAAACATGCAATGCACCGAGGAGAGAGATTCAATAAGATAAACTGCATACAGTTTTCTCTCAGCTCACTTTAATTGTGTGTGTGTGCCGTTCAGGTGGACATATTCCTGAGGCGAGCATTCTTTGGAACCCAGCAGAAGGTGTACTGCCTGGCTTTTGCTGACACCCTGGACTATGATGTTGGAGAGAAAGCAGAGAAGAAAATCAAAGAGTACACCAACTTAACAGGTGGGAAAAACAAAGCACATATAAATAGAAGAAAGAAATAAAGTTAAATAAGCAGGCTTTTAATTAAAGGCTAAATCTGATTTTATTTCTTTTTTGGATGCAACTGGTTTAACTAAAAGGAGAATGACAGTGGTATTTGTGAGTACTGTCTGGCTCCTCCGAAGGGGGGGGAGGGGGGGGGGGCATAACCTCCCAATGAAAGACACATTGTTTTGTTCTTGTGTTCTTAATTTAACCCAAGTACCCCTCTCATTCAAGGCCACCTGCAATGTGGGACACTTTTGGCTGGTTCTGCGGTCTTTTCATCACTGGTACCCCAGTAGTTGACTGGACATAAACTTGTCAAGTAAATAACAGAGAGTACAAAGGTTATATCATATAGTCTTGTGAGGTTACCCTCATGGACATTTGGGCTGCTTTCTCCTTGGGGCAGCTGCCATACAGTACAACGCTACTTATTAAATTTCTATATATTTGCATGCAAATGTTAGTATTTTCCAAGGCATGAGAATTTAGCTGTGAACTAAGAATCTTAATCATGCACATGGTTGCACACGGGGGTGTTCAGACACCAAGGACAGTCTGCACAAGTTAACTGGGAAATAAATCCCTCACCAGATCTAGGATTCAAACCCATGCCGATAACCACAAAATGATTTCAAAGGTAACGCGCTACTGACTGAGCTACCATCTGCCAACCCTCTTTTTGACAAACCTTTGCAAATTGATTAAAAGTTACTTGATATTCTTTTTATTTTTAGGTGACAGAGACTACAAACTGGTGGTGGTGTGCTCCTCTGAAAACGAGTATCGTGCTCGCATTGTGGCTGCCCTGGAAAAGTACCGCTGTCCTTCACCTTCTCTCAGCACCAATAATCGTGTGGGCAATTACCTGCGATCACGTTTCACTGACCGCACTAACAAGGCTGGTGCACAGTCTGCTTCAGCGCTGGACCCTGAAAGGTAGGGGTTATATAATACGTTATTTGTATTGTAGACCAAAATAGGGAAATCCAACATTCAATCGATACATATATTTTTGTCAGTTTAGGTTCACTGATGACAAATTATATGCAAGTAAAGCTCTACAGAGTTAAGCTTGTAGGACATTTTCTGACAAGTAGTTTCAGACACTATAGAAAGTGGGTCTCAGTAGACAGAGACTGCATAAACACCATTCTGTTTTTGCTTTCTGTGCTAAAAGAACTTCAAGGAAACATTCACAAGGCATAGGTACTGGATTCAAGACTGTTAGCCCACGTAGCCATCACAGATTTAGAGTGGATTGCATGACTGTTTTCTTGCTTATTAACATTCAGGACAGCACATTACATATTGTTTTTCATATCTTATGTTTCCAAAGATGTCCAAGAAAAGTTAAGGCAGTTTTCATTAATTTTAATAGTGGTAGCCATAATTATTGACATGTGTTTCTTCATAATCACTGATTGCCTCTGTACGTATATTAGTGTGTGTTTCTGAATGGTTTGTTGTGAATTTACCTGGAATGGTTTCTTCCTCTGCAGTCTGTGTGTGCGCGTGGTGAAGTCAAACCGCTCAGGGGTTGGGAAGACACTGTACAAGCAGCGCCTGACTGACAGACTGAAGAGGAACCTACGGAGAGAGAGGAGACCGGTGTCCATCACGATCCCCCTGCACGGACGTGTGGCGGACACTGAGGACATGGCTGCCTGTCTGCTGCCCCACACACTGCACCCGGGGGACGTCCTGCCCCGCATCGTGCATCTTGACATCTCTTATGAGGTTGAATCTTCTTTTCAGGATTTACTGATCACTTGCTCTTGTGTTTCATGTTCCCCTCCTTGGTCACTTTAATGCTTCATGCCCTTTTGACTTCCAGTGGCGTGCAACAATGCTTAGTCTACGAAAATCTCCCACAGTCTTTTATTTTTATTTTTGTGTGGACACTGTGTCATATGTAGCTGGCAGCTTTCACTTACTCTAAATGCACCCCCACCCCAACCCACCCCCTGTCTGTAATTAGCTGTCACTTGGTCACGCAGATAATGTTCTGGTAGTTTACATTGGGATGTGTGAGGTAGTTTTCAGTTTGTCGCATTAATTCTCTTAACTCTGTCACTGATAGATAAGTGGGTACGGGTATATGATGACAGGTGCAGGAGGGTGTGGATCACCTGTTGTACAACCTGCTGGTGCTGGGCTGTGTCACTGACCGTCACGGACAGGTGTGGCTTCGCTCACCCATGGACCTCTACTTGGTGGAAACAATTCCTCTGCTTAACCAGAAAGACCCACAGGTATAAATAGACCACTGATTAATGTTATACTCAGGAAAGTGATAATAAATGTCTCTGATAATGCATCCAGAATGATATATGTGTCAGGTAATTTATGCAATTTAAGCCAAAAGGAAACTGACAGAATTGTTTTTGGGGGGGGGGGGGGGGAGGGGGGGGGAGATGGGGGGTGGGGGGAGATGTGGGGGGGGGGGGTGGTTGCAGTTATATTGTCAGCAGAGGGCTATGGAGATTAAAAAAGATTGAGATTAAGCTTTGAAAGTTTGCAAGATGTTTGACATAATCAGATTTTTAATTTGTACACAAGTTTTCTGAAACTGTTGAATCTTGACAGATATAATTGTTGTGCTTATGTTCGCAGAAAGGGAGGGCTCTAGTTCACCACATCTTGGAGGTGCTGCCCAGCCTCAAATGTTGGTCACCCCAGGAAAGTCTCGCTATACTCAGACATCCACGAACAGTGCCAGGTACAGTATGTTGTTTCACTGTAAATCGCATTTCATAATGGATAGACAAAAAATGGTCATACTTTCAGTTGTGAGGCATTGCTTAAAGCACTGTTATTCAATGAGGGTTAAGCACAATAAGAATCAACGAAACGCTTCATTCAAAACAGAAAAGTCACAGCGAGAGTGCAAAGACCTTGATGTATTCTAAACAGATGACGGCAGCATGTCACAGATAATCAAGGACAGTTTGCTGCAACCAGGTCACTGTAAGATCACAGCAACAGCTGCATAGCTGCTGAACATCATGGCTTGCCATGACTTAGTTGCCGCAATATCATTGAAACTTTACGTACATTATCAGAAATCACAATTTCAGGCAAATTTCATGGTAACAATGTTTGAATGACAGCTTTGCAACATTTTTCCTTTTCTGCAGGCTACCACAAACATGACTGCCTGTTTGACGAAGATGAGTTTCGCAGTGAGGTGTACCAGAGACCATTCCGCTACCTTCATGGCTTGGCCACACGGGTGCAAGCACAAGGACAACCAAAAGGACAACAACCACAAGGACAACAACCACAGGGACATGTGCAGGACAGCACTTCAGTGCAGAAAGCTGACTGTCTTGCCACCATTCTCAAGTGTGTACTCATATCTCTATCATTGTTTCATTTGTGTGTGGTTTTTCTCCATAATTAAAAAAGTTAGTGAATCACATTCTTTTTATTGTTTTAATTTTATTTTTATTTTTTTATTTTTTATTTTTTTTTTTTTAAACAAAATATTCCCGCAGTGGGGCACTGCGGTTATGAAATTAAAGGCCCCTCCTGTTTTTGGAACCGCAAGAGCTTTCTAGTTTGCTGTTAGGTAGATTTTTGGTTCCTCTTTCCTGTCATGCTCTCTTTTTCTTCATGAATTCTTTTCTTTTTTCTGCCTTCTTGCTCATTCACCTATATTTTTTCCAAAAATCTCTTCTCTTGCCGCTTGTCTCGCGATTCATGTATAGTTTAATCTGTTAGTGTTCTGATGTAAGTCCAGCAGTAGATAGGTTAAGCCTATTTTAACATACTGGAAACTGGTAATCTTCCAGTAGGTATTAATTTAGTTTTACTAAAGCCTGCTGGGACACAAGTAATGGGTTAGTGCATTTTTAAACAGGAATCGCTTGACAAGTGGCCCCCTTCATTCCCCCCTTCCTCGTCCTGATATGGCTCTGCGTAGTCGGCTGGACGTTAAACAACAAATAAACAAACAATTAAACAAAATATGTACAGTTGTAAAATGTTGATGCTGTAGGACACCAACAGAAAAGGAAAGATGACAATGGTTTAGATTTATTTTCTCTTCCATATCAGATATTGTGGAGTAGGCAACCCCTCGTGGTCAGAGCTGACCCACTTTGTGTGCTTCCTGGACAAACAACTTCAGGACTTTGAGAACTCTGTGTACTGTGGTATGGCCACTTGTGAAGATCTGCCTGGCTTCTCCGAGTTTGTGCTGAGATTCCTCATACAAATGTCAAGGGTTAGCATGCTTGTTTTCACATTAGCCATATTTCAGTTGATGCTTGCTTCTGAGTGCACACATTTAATCGATGGAAAAGGAAGTGGCACATTAATAGAAAGAATCCTAATCATCAATAACAAGCATTTGATCACTATCCTACCTTATCTCAGTCATGTCATAATTGTGTGTGTGTGTGTGTGTGTGTGTGTGTGTGTGTGTGTGTGTGTGTGTGTGTGTGTGTGTGTGTGTGTGTGTGTGTGAATAACAAAGTTCGTAAGAAAATGATTAAGCTGGGCCTTGCCGGCCAGTGCATGATGTGCAGTGGATGGATGATTAGACACAGACTGGCCAAAACTTATTAAAATGCCTTTGTTTATATGCCTGAAAACAACTACACCCAGTGCCACATTACAATACTGTTTCCAGGACTTTGCCACACGGTCTCTGAATATGAGTGAGGAGTCGCTGTCTGCCCTGGTGGCAGAAGACCCTGAAGACACAGACATTGAGCAGTATGAGATGAGACGCACATGGGAAAGCAGGTTTGTATGTGTGGTGCCTTGATATTATATGTTATCAGACAGGTTAGAAGACTGATGTTGCTAAATTAATATTCTTAAGAGTCTTTAAATGTATGTTCTCAGTTGCTTTAAAGCACAATTATTTTTCATGTTAAAGTTTTAGATTCAGAGAAAAACAGTAGGTGAGTAACTTGCCATATTGAAGAAAAGTGCCATGTTAAAATTTTGCCTGAATGTGTATTCTAGTTTTCAAAGCTGATTTGAGTTGTTTTCCTTCCACTAATTTTATTTCATAAGATGTGCATGCCAGTAGTTATAGTTCATATCAATGTTGATTTGCATGGATGTGTAAAGACAGCAAGAAGAAAAACAAATATTGCATGGATTGAACGTTGATTGCTTCATTTCTCAAACCGCAGCCCCCATCCATACATCTTCTTCAACCCTGATGGGCACTCTATGACGTTCCTGGGATTCTCCATCGATCCAGCCAGTGGGAACCTGGTGGACCAACAGACAGGAGAAGTGCTGGAACATGGCGTTATGAGTCAGAATCTGTTCAAAGCTCTTGCTCACAACAAGGTTCCTCTTAGTGAGGACTTTGACATCCTTCCAAGGTACATGAACCTTGTTTTAAACATGTTCGTAAACTTGAAGAAATCAGAAAAGCTTTTTACTTTTCCAGTTTTGTATTGTTTTACTTTGTGTGTGTGAGTAATCAATGAGTCTTGGTATTTAGTAGTGTTTGGATGTATTGGCAGCCGTCCGTCTGTCTGTTAATAAAAACACTTAACATTTAGGTTATCTCTGATGTTGCTGTTCAAGCTTTCAAGTTTATGATTGGGTCAAGTTCTGGTTACAAAAAAAATAATGTTGAGGTTTTCAAAGATGTTATTGAAGCTGGAGCTTTGAAACATCACACACTTCCTTGGTTTGATTACCCCCATACGACACAAGTCCAGGTTGACCCTTGTCAGAATTCAAGGTCACTCTTGCAGAGAGGACCGCCTGCTGCGGCTGTACAGAGTGCTGGGTCTGTATGATGAGGAAATCTTTGATGACAACAACCGGATCATCGACCCTGACAACACGTATGAACTGACCACAGACAATGTCAAGAAGATCCTGGCCATCTACATGAGATTCAGGTGAGCATAATCGCATGACCATGTCTTTGTCTCTGATTCCTCAAATCTCAGCTACGAATATCACTTCCCTGCATTGGTCAAATACATGTAAAATTCCAAAATAAAGACACTATCATTCCATAATCAAGAAGAAAATAAGAAAGAAAGGTAAGGTTAGGGAATGTAGGAATCCACAAAACCAAACATTCACAAGTATGTCGACTTGGTGGTGGCCGGACATATAAATAATAATGAGATGATTAAAAGAAAAGTACTTAGTTCAGTAATGTGTTGACTCTTTGAGAACATGATGGCAAGAGTCATAGATGAAAAGAATGATGCAGAAGCAAATGACATCGGCATCAAAAACATGGTATGTGGGCATATAGGTAAAGTGGAACAGGGAGGGAAGGAGATCGAGGAATCATTTTTCAAATACCTATAAGGTAAATGACCCACTGGCATGGTTACTTTACCAAATGAATGAACAGCTCCATGCATGGTGTTAAGTTGCTTGCACTATTCTAAAAATAAGGGAAGGAAGAAGAAGAGCTCTAACATGAGAAGAAGTTCATTGTGTAAAACCACCAAAGTATTATCCTGATTTCATCATGACAGTAACCAATTTTCAAGTGTTCTGGCCATGCTGAAAGGTGTTCTCCGGGTGTTACAGGTGCAACATCCCAGTGATCATGATGGGAGAGACGGGGTGTGGCAAGACACGACTGGTCAAATTCCTGTGTGCTCTGCAGACTCCCAGAAACAGAGATGTCAACACCATGGTGCTTGTAAAGGTAGCTCCATACTTACTTTTATTTGCTGTTGTATGCTTTATGTGTGTTTCTGTATATGCCTTTCTCTGAAAGGTTTAGGAAGCTCAGATCACAGAACTCTTCTTAAAATTGTTTATTTGATGTCACTCTGTAAAAACATTGGCGACATTTGCCTTAGGTTAAAACACACACAGGCACGCACACACACTTTCCTTTTATGTATAGTATGCCACCAGTAAGGGGGATGGGCGCTTACAAGGTAGTTTATGATAGTGGCAGGACACCAAGGGCTGGTCCCAACCATGCATGTCTTATCACAAAACCTCTGTAGAACTGTATGGTATAGTTACCAAAATGTTTGGGAAATGTATGGATCTCATGAGTGTGTAGTGCATGACAAACATCAGGGTAATGGGTTTTTAACATAAACACTAATTTGAGAACAACGCTCCATTGAGTAAAAAAAATACTATTAATCTTTTAGTTCAGAGTTGCAGTGGAACCTGCCCTTGCTACCACCTCTAGAAACCAATCACCTGCCCACAATGACCACTCCGAAGGACCACAGATGAATTTTGCGTTTAAATTGTTCACCTTTCGATAACGACCACCTTTCTATACTGACCACTTCCGGCCGTTCCCCTTGGTGGTCATTATATAGACAGGTTATAACCATATTCGATTTGTACAAACACTCTTTTGCAACAACCAGTGATTCATTTATAGCGACTTCATGACAAGCTTAAGGAAAATGTGTAGTTCATAATCAATATTAGATCAATAAACCTAGCTGTTCAATGCAGGTTCATGGAGGCACAAATAGTGAAGACATCATCAAGAAGGTAGAACAGGCAGAAGAGGTGGCGCAGAGAAATGCTGCAGTCATTGGAAATCGCCCGGTGTACACCATTCTGTTCTTTGACGAGGCCAACACCACAGAAGCCATTGGGGTCATCAAGGAAGTCATGTGTGACAGAACGCTCAACGGACGGCACAGCAACCTGAGTCAGAGTCTGAAGATGGTGGCAGCTTGCAACCCTTACAGAAAGTGAGTGTGATTTTTGAAGGTGGCAACGAGAACTAGGATTAGGGTGCTAGAGTTGACTAAACTAATAACTGTAAGGTTGATGCTTACAAAGTGAAGTGAAATTGTTCAATCAACTTTGGTTTTTATTTCATTGGAATAATGAAAAAAATAATGCAGGATTAATTATCCCAACACACGAATGTAGGTCAAATTATGACAGCACATAGTTAAGGATGCCTCAGCTGGATTGTGAAAGACAACAAAACAGTGTTAAACCGTAAAAAATGTTCTTTTGGAATGTACGAGGGCCAATTGAGAAGTACCGGGCCCGACCAGGAAGGAATTGACTTAGACATTTAAAACTTGGCATGAATTAAGAAAGGTTCTTATGAAGATTTCATGCAAAATGATACATATTTTCACCGGTAAGTTTGTGTGCCTTGGTTTCTCAAAGTACCATACCCCACTGTTAACCCCACATTCTACAAAACTAACAAAACTCAGTGATCTAATATTTGCAAAGAAAAATATTTAGCCAACTGTAAATTCATAAAAACCTGACGTAAACGTTTGGCAGGGATCCCCCTTCATAGACCACAGTAATAAGGTGGTTAGCGAAATTCAGGCTTGGAAGGAAAACCGTTTAAGATGAGAAACAGTGTGGAAGACCACCAATGGTTACATCTCAAGAAACCGTTGATGCTTTCTGCGCGCTGGTGATGCAAAATTAACCAATAGGCATTTATGACATTGCTGATACACTTGGCATATCTTTTTTATTGGACGCAGAGGGGTATTTCCTGTTGGACTTAGTTCCAAAAGATACCGGTGAATTCTATTTCATACTTCCGAGTCAACTAAGAGAGCATATCAAGGCTAAGCACCGAGGAACGCTCCGGAATTGGATGTTCCGTTAAGACAACGACCCTGCCCGAAAGTCCTTGGTTTCCATGGCAACAAATCATTAATGCGGCTTGGAAATTGTTAACCATCCGCTGTATTCGCCAGATTTGCCACCCTCGATATTATGTTTTCAACCATGAGGAAGTACCCCAGGGTTCAGCACTACGAAACGGACAATGACGTCATGACTGCTTTTGAGGACTTCAAACGGTTGCAATACAAAGGCTTCTGCAGCAATGACAATAAGGATCTGAGGCACAGATGGAACAAGTGTGTGGAGGTCCGGAGGGACAATGTTGAAATGTAAACTTTTTCTAGACTCGTAAGTCAACTCATTCCTGGTTGGGTCCGATACTTTTCAGTTGACCGTCGTACTTTAATACAAAAGTACACAGATAAAAGCATGAATAAGCGAGTAAAGATGGTTACAGGTTTTCCTAGAAATTGGTGTATTTTTCTTTTAGGTAGTTCAGACAATAGTCAGTCATGGATTCTTTCTTGCTACTTTTCAGACATTCTGACGAGCTCATCAAACGCCTGGAGAATGCAGGCCTTGGCTACCATGTCGATGCTGATCAGACTGTCGACAAACTGGGTAAGTGATTAGCAGTTCATTGATTTGGGAACATTAATTTTCTGTGGAAAATTCCATGAAATTCCAGTTGTTCATTGTGCTAATCTGGTGTGTCACTTCACTCTTGAAGCTTCTTTGAATTTTAACTTTTGTGAAAGAGGGTTGAAAGGCAACAAAACAGAAATTAAAGTTTTATAAAAGATATAAATTCATTAGAGACTGCTTCTGCATAACTCTAAATGTAATTGTCTATTTAGAATTAAGAGCTTTTACATCACTCCCTTTGTTTTTTAGAGTTTGTAACTTTCAAAGGGTTGTGTCTAAATGGTGTGTAAATGAAAAGAATGCTCTGTTGGTTTAAGCGTGTTTATTCAAATTCTCATACACACGTTTCAAACAATAACAACATTGAGAACGTTAACAAGCAGATTGCTTATGGACACGTTCTTGAACTTATAATCAATACACATTCAGATAGCAAAACATGGCGAACAAGTGATAGCTTCAACACTTATCTTGATAATCTTTAATTATATTTTATACAAATAGGGTAAAGACAGAGAGAGAGAGAGAGAGAGAGAGAGAGAGAGAGAGAGAGAGAGAGAGAGAGAGAGAGAGAGAGAGAGAGAGAGAGAGAGAGAGAGAGAGAGAGAGAGAAAGAGAGAGAGGGAGAGGGAGAGAGAGAGAGGGAGGGAGAGAATGCCTGGCTACATCAATTGCACAGTTAATATAATATCAGCCGAAGCGATTAGTTAACATAACATAGTCTTGTACAACAGAGAATATTTTCGTGTTCAAAGATATAGTTAAATCAGTATTTCCAAACAAGAGTGTTTTGCAGTCCAGAACGTGTGTTGGCAGACTATTGAATAAAATGGTTCTATGTTCTTTAAATTTTGGACAGTGTAATAAGAAATGTTCAGAATCTTCCGGGCATGCTCCACACGTACATTCTAGATTATCAGAGAGGTGTCGGTTAACTAAGTCTTGTTGCAAATCGCTCATGTTTAATCTCAACCTGCTGTGAAGTACCTGTCCCTGGCGGTTGCCTAAATAATAATACGGTGGAACAACAACATCTCCATCGGTCAAATACCTTTTAAATTCACCAACTGACTGCGTTTGTTGTATATTTTCTGGAAGATTATTCCACAAAGCTGTCGTTGAAGGAAAAAATGAAGATTTATATAACTCACTTCTGCACAATGGAAACTTACGTTCAAGAGGGCGTCGTCTGTGGTAAGGATTTACATCGGAAACCAGGACCGGCAGTTTGGAATATAAATATTCTGGGGTTAAACGATTTACAATTTTATAATACAGCAAAAGTTTATGACGACGTCGCCTTTCTTTCAGGGGCACAAAACCCGATTCGTTATACAGTTTTTGGTGGCTTGTGCCACGTACTGCACCTACAATGATTCGGATTGCATCGAGATGCAATGTCTCCAACTCGTCTGCCAAACACTGTGTACAGTTATCCCAGATAACGTCCGCATAATCAAACAATGGTAACATAAAGGATTTATATATAACTTCAAGTGATTTTCTGTTTAAACGATGCTTGAATAAACCAAAACACGCAATTGACTTTCTACATTTAGCAATTAGACTTTTTATGTGGGAATCCCATTTACAATTACCTTGTAGAATGACGCCAAGGTGCTTGTGATTTTCAACATCAACTAAGTGTGCATCTTCGAAATACAATGGTGGAAGTAAAACATTTTGTAGCCTACAAATGTCCAACAATTCTGTCTTTTGACAATTAAAAGTGACTTTCCATTTAGAAGCCCATGTGCGAATTTTATCCAAATCAGAATTCAAAATCTCTGCTCGTACATCATCGTTATCTAAACTTAAGTACATACTCGTATCGTCTGCAAAGAGTTTCAACACTGATTCAAGACCAACACCAATATCGTTAATATAAATGAGAAATAAAATAAAAGAGGTCCTAAGACAGAACCCTGAGGGACACCAGCAGAAGGGGTAGCATAACTTGATTTGGTTCCTTTCAATACTACTGCTTGTCTGCGATCGCTCAAGTAATGTTCAAACCAAACAAGCAAGGGACCTCTTATACCTATCGCCTCAAGCTTGTGGAGCAGACCGCGATGCCAGACTTTATCAAAAGCTTTGGATACATCAAAAAATATTGCCTGTGACATAATGTTTTTATCAAGTGCAACACAAAAATCATCATATATACTCAATAGTTGATAAACAGTCGAATCACCAGCAATAAAACCAGATTGGCAGTGTGTAATCAAATCATAATTTTTCAAATAACCAAACACACGGATTTGTATACATTTTTCAAGCACCTTCCCAATACAACTCAGCAAAGAGATTGGACGGTAGTTGGAACAAGCACTCCTATCGCCTTTCTTAAAAATGGGCGTAATGTGAGCAGTTTTCCAGACAACTGGAAAAATACCCTCAGACAAGGATCTGTTAAAGAGAACTGTAAGCGGTGGAACGATAACAGGTAATCCATCTACAAGCAATTTATTATGTATTCCGTCAGGGCCCACGGCCTTGGATAAATTTAAATTCCTTAACACTTGGACAACTTCAGCTTCTGTTAATTCAAAAGTCGATAAAGATGTATTACACCAATTTGCCTCGGGCAGGGGATCGTCTGGATTTTCAACTTTAGACTGGCTTTCAAAATAATTATTAAACAAAATCGTTTTTTCACAAATGTTATCAATAATTTTTCCATTATCTTCTAGCGGTGGAATTTCGTTACATGCAACACCTTTTTTCTTCAAGAAGGAATTAACAAGTTGCCACCAATTTTTGCTTCCGAAGTTCTGTTTACAATTTATCCTCTCATCAAGTTCTAGAAAATAATCTCTTTTTCTTTTACGAATTTCATCTGTATACTGATTTCTAGTCAGGCGGAATAATGCCCACTGCTCAGTTGTATTTAAGCGCTTAGCAACTTGATGTATACAATTTTTTGCGTTTCGTAATTGTAAAATATGTTCAGTCATCCATGGGGCATCATCTTCACGTACTGTTATTATCTTAACAGGCATACATGTTTTTGCAACACGGAATAAATGTTCAGAAAACAAGGCAGCAGCTTCGTCAATGGACGCATTTAAAACTGTGTTCAAAAGATCAATTTTGTTCAATTCAAACAAAAATGTATCAACATCTAACTTGGCATAATTATATATAGTCCTTTTGAACTGACCTTTCTTTAGTCTCTGTGACGTTAATTTTACACATGGCACAGAATGGTCACTACAAATGGGGGGTAACACTACAACTTCACTGATTAAGTTTATACTCGTGGTCAGGATCAGATCGATGCATGAGGATTTAGTTTCTGTAATACGTGTGGGTTCAGTAACGAGCTGGTGCAGATTGTTTTTTTGTATTAAATTAAGAAAGTGGGGAGATGGATTATTCAAAAAATCTTCGTTAAAGTCTCCAAGAATTAGAAATTTATGTGGTGTTCTCATTACTTGCTTTACAGATTCGTCAACCAAGTGCCAATAATCAATCCGAGAGTCTGGTGGTCGGTAAAATGAACCAACCAGCACAGTTTCTTGCAATAATTTAGTTTCTACCCAGACTGCTTCAAGGCCTGGAATTAACAAATCAGGCCTTGGTTTGCAAATAAAATCGTTTTTCACATAAACAGCTACCCCTCCATATCCATCTGGCCTATCAAGACGCACTGGGGGATGAAATCCTTTGAGGCATAAACTGTCGTTTGATATCGAGTCACACATAGGGAGGCCCACCGCTGCGAGCTCAAAGCGACTGTAGCCGCATCATATTTTTGCTACTTTTGTTCGCCTCTTACTCTGTTGTTATTTGTAATAAAACAACCAAATTACAAGATTTTCTTCAATGGTGTTGTTTCTTACTGTGTGTGGATTTTGTAGTATGTACATCATTCCAAAGCGGAGATATTTGTGCTTGAAAACGGCTCATCGCACAGCGACAGCGGTAGCGGCGCGAGCTGTGCAGGGAAATTGTCAGCTCGCGCCGCGGTGTGTTGGAACGGTCTACAAACTGTGTATAATTTGCCTATTTTTAGATGGGTCGCCCAACAAGACTATTCAAATACATCCAATGAAATTTGGTGTACCGTAAGTTCATAGGTCAAGGCTGCTTCTGGCAACCGGTAGGCCAATGAAAAGATCGTTTACGTTCACAACATCGACGTCACAGCTTTGCAAACTGCGAACACGTGTTGCGCCTCAGTCAGTTCTTTATCTGTTCTCACCGGTTTACACGTCGAAGAAACTATCATCATCAGTCCGTGTGCCAAGTTTTGAAAGTTTTCGTAAGTTATTTAACCAAGGCGAGCGATTCGAAGTGAGGATAATGTGAATCGTGTGACTGAAAACAACCAACGAAGCTCCACGCTAGCTGCATCGTCGCCAGCACGCGGAAATTTTCTCAATGGTCGGTCGAGTCTATTTTCCGTGGGGGGACACAGACTGGTTAAGTCCTTCTGTAGTTTTTGTTTACGTGTTATCCGCATTCGGATAAAGACCTAGATGTGTTGCGTTATTTAATTACTTGTTGTTCTGAACAAATTCATTCAAACATTCGTAAAAGAAAGTCTAAAGCATCCTAAGTTGACCGGTTGCTCAGACCCGACTCCCCCTTTTTCGGGTCAGTCAAGTGTCGGAAGAAAGGCCAAAGCAGACGGCCGCTTTCTTTACCATCGATTTGTTTGCCCATCTTCTTTGACTTTGTCTTGAAATTTTCCTTCACGTCGTCTTTATACTTGGTTGTAATCAAACTATAGTAACTTTCAGCCCCCTCTCTTGATTTAATCATCCTTAACTTTCGTCAAGACTTGACGGTTTGATGTTGAACAGCTCCGTCAGTCCCGTGACTGTCGCTCGCTCGCGACTCCAAATGACATGACACATGTAATGAATGCAGTTCTTTTTAACTTTTTGAAGCGACTTTTAACTTGCTTTTAAACAGCATAGAAACGTAATATCCTTTATCGATTCTCTTCACAGTATTTTAATTTCAATGTGAGTTCGAAATGGATTTAATGATGAAATAAATCCAAAAACAAAGCAAAAAAAAAAAAAAAAAAAAAAAAATTAATGTTTTTAACTCTTTTTTTTTTGGTACACATCTTAATTTTGGGTAAAATTATGTTTTATTGGCAACTTCCCTTTTAGTTAAAAGAAGATTTGTGGAAAATTGTTTTGTTTGAGTGACAGGTATCCTCTCTGACTCTGCCTTTGGTCATGGTTGTCTGTGATGCAATCCGTTAACTGCTGTGTATATGTATTGTCTCACATACTGCTTAAAGGATGAATGAAATATGCCAGATACATTTTTATAATGACTGTTTTAGCAAAGAATCATCTCTTAAAGGAATTTAATTGATTTTTGCAATCTTTGGTCCTTTGTCGCATGTTGGCGTGAAAGGACATTTTGCGATGTTAAAAATCTTAATATTATGTAACACTTTTTCAGAATCATGTTATCAATTTCAAAACATACGTCATTGGATAGCTTAGGTGATGACCTTTAATTTGATATATCATATGTACATAATCATTGGATGGGTTTAGCTTCAAGCTCAAAGTTCAGTTTTCATTTCTCATGTCATTTTAGTGTTACAGCCTGAAAAACAAAATCATCTATAAAGTATTCAAAACAAGTTTTATTTTTTTTATTTCTCATATTTTATTGGTTACATGTCCTAAACATTAAAAAAAACCAATAACATCATTTCTATGTTGGATTCTTAAAAAACACCTTTTGCACACTATTTTTCTGCCCAATTCCAAATTTGGTCATTTTGCCCGATTAGCCGTATTTTGCTAGCCTGTAACTTTTTTTTCTGAAATCATAGAGCTTTGAAATTTGTTGTGCTTATTTAAAGTATATACATTATTCGGATAAACATTGCTTGACTGTTATAACCTAATCTGTTTGTGTTTTATGAGGGTGTAAAAATGGCTGATTGTGCTATGTGCGATGGGCCTCCCTATCACACAACCAAGTTTCTGACAAAGTCACAATATCGTGCTCTTTAACTTCACATTGTAAAATATCAATCTTGTTTCGCAAACTACGTACATTTATATGCAAAATAGAGGTATCTTTAACATGCTCTCTACCAGGCGGGCCTGGGTTTGGGTGGACATCTCCTGACAATAAAACCATCAGCAAAATGACAAAAACATGTGTCACAAAACTATGCACGAATATAATGTTCCAAAGCATATGCCCGTAACGCTTACTTCCAATTGGTTGACTAAAATAGGAAGGTTGCGATTTGGAGTCGGGTATGGGGTTTAAGGGTGTGGAGTTGAAACATTCAATATTTTTCTCGTAGTACACACACAAGAAATGTGCATGGAAAAAGATGAAGAGAGCTGTTCGAAAACCATTTTGTCCGTGAAAAACTAAAAACATATATACCAGGACGGTGTCAAGATCAAGAAAAAACAATTTTTGCGAGCACCTGGCCGATATTGCGTAAAAACAACCAACCCTGGATCTGAAATTAACGATGTCTAAAGGCATTCAAAATTTAGGTTACAACTTCTTTGAAGAAGAAGAACCAGGGCTGGGCATCGGTAGCTAGGCATGGGACAAGCATCAGTGAATGCTCTGTTGCTGCGAACAGGTCTTTGGGTTTCTTTCTTGTTTGGATGGATGTATCAAAGAGAGCATCATTCAAAGGAAGGTGTTAATTCAACCAATGGTGAATTTATGCTGTCCCACAGGGCGAGTGCCGATGCGTCGCCTGGTGTACCGTGTGCAGCCTCTGCCTCAGAGCATGTTGCCGCTGGTCTGGGACTTTGGGCAGCTCAACACACGCGTGGAGGAACTCTACATCCGCCAGATGGTCAGACGCTATGTAAGTTACATGCAGATCTTGACACTGGCAATTTACTTAAGATAAATAGTCAGTTACGTATTGATATGGTCAAGAGCTCAACTGGATGTCAGGACAATGATTTGTACACAAAAGCGTTATGATTGTGGTAACATTGATGGTAAATCTTTGTACAGTTTTTGATTGTAAGGATGTTGACATCAATCTGTGTCAATATGATATGTGTGAAAGACATTGGTTCGTTTGATGGAATGACAAGCATTGATTTACACTGCAATCATTCCATCACCAAAATAGTCAGCTGTATGTTAGGCAGGGTGACGATGTGTGCACTTAAACGTTATGAGTGTGTGCAGCAGATCCCCCCCAAGACCTAACAAATGTAAGAAAATGAAATCTTGAAATATAGGGAGTCTTACAATGGAGGTAGTCACACAGTCTTTGTGCGGACCATGCAAGAGAACAGGTCTAAAAAGGGAGAAGTCTAAAACTGGAGGTCTGAAAATGGGGGTTCCATTATGTCATCGATAGCCAATCTTTGCAGGTGCGTAGCGGCCAGCTTGGTTTTCTCAACAAGGAGGGTGAGAACGCTCTGTGCAAGATCCTCATGGAGTCACAGGAGTTCATGCGAAAACTTGCTGTAAGTCTGCTTCTAATTAGCATTTCTTAGTGCATGTAATGATCTCTTCATACCTTTATATTAACAAGTATTTTATGCTGTTTCTAATGATACAATTATACAATTTCACAGCTAGTGCAATTGTGCATACTTGCCATTGATCTGTTTCTAATTTGCATTTCACAGTCTCATGATCATTTTATTCTGTTTCAAATGCGGATTTCGAATGAACATTTCGCTTGTAGGGGAAAAAAGGGGTGGGGGCTTAAAGTAAGGGTTCCACTATATCAATGTTTTACTGCCTTGTACAGGATGAGTGCAGTTTTGTGAGTCTTCGTGACGTTGACCGTTCCCTGACAGTGACCAGCTGGTTCCTTCAGCAAGCAGAGCGCTCACATGTACTCTTTGACTTGCTGGATGAAAAACTGCAGCCTCAGATTGATGAGGAGTATGAGGATGAAGAGACTGAAGACTGTGGCCAACACGAGGAGGAAGAAGAGGTAAAGATCAGTGGATTTGCCTTGCTAGTAGCATTTTGATTTTAACTTCACATACGTTAATTGCTGTTTTACAACTGCAGTAGGCTATCACGCCATGGTAAGGATATGCCTGTTAACAGAAAATGTATGAAACATTTTTCAGTGACATGTGTTTGACCATGGGTGAGATTTTTCTGCAGATGCAATTTTCCGCTACCCCCCGCGGGTTAGGGGAAGTCCCATATTGGTTGGGACGAGAAAGAATTTACCCGATGCTCCCCAGCATGTCGTAAGAGGCGACTAACGGATTGTTTCTCCTTTTACCCTTGTTAAGTGTTTCTTGTATAGAATATAGTCAATTTTTGTAAAGATTTTAGTCAAGCAGTATGTAAGAAATGTTAAGTCCTTTGTACTGGAAACTTGCATTCTCCCAGTAAGGTAATATATTGTACTACGTTGCAAGCCCCTGGAGCAAATTTTTGATTAGTGCTTTTGTGAACAAGAAACAATTGTCAAGTGGCTCTATCCCATCTCCCCCCTTCCCCCGTCGCGATATAACCTTCGTGGTTGAAAACGACGTAAAACACCAAATAAAGAAAGAAAGAAAGAAATTTTCCGCTGGAGCAATTTATTTTTCTGCTTGTAGAATTATCGGCAGGGGGCAGGGAATGCCCCCATACCTCCCAAGGAGAGGAGGTTTTCCTCTCAGAAGAGAGTTTTATCTCCGTTTGACTGGCTGTTATGGAAACAATTACCATTTACAGCAGACTTCCACTAACTCGCGGTCTTTGGAGTCCAAAGATTTTTGATCGCGATATATCCGATTCGCGATGCAGTTTGGGGTCCAATTAAAGGGAAGAAACCGCATTCTCTTCTGAGTCAGAGAAAAACGCGGTTATTTCCCTTGTTGGTCACAAAAAGCCTGTGAGCGTCACGTTGGCGTGTGTGCGTTTGCCGTGTGAGTGCATGTGTGTGTGTGCGTGCATGTGTGTATGTGCGTGCATGTGTGTGTGTGTGTGCGCACGCACGCCTGACATGTGGTTGTGCTACAATGTTCATGTGTATGTGTTACTGCGTTTCTTGCAAGTGTGACGCTTCTGTTGGCAACTAAGTTCTCAAAAGATTAACTGCGACGACACGTTTTCTTTTATCAGCAGATGACGATTTCTTTTCTTTTTTCTCCGACTCATAATGAATACATGTTGGGTTTAGCGCTGGTCTTATATTGACAACATACTATTTGACACCAACGATAGTTAGATCAGAATGATTGGTGGATCAAAATCATTGGTTGACGTTTACGTTTTTAGATGTGTCGGTTACATGGATAAGCTTTTTTTGTTTTGTTTTGCTTTGTGTGAGTCTGAGTTGACACGCGTTTTGTCTTTGGCAGAAAGCATGTAGATTTCTTCTTTGATTGTTTGCTTTTTCTGCCACCTGCTATAACGCAAGAAGCTGAAGCACTTCATGGCGCCTGTAGAAAATCCGGGGCGTCTAGCTGAGATTGCGATCAGCGGGACTCGAGTGTTAAATTGCATGCCTGACTAGATTGCAGAAGACTGAAGCGCAGTTTAAGCACTTGATTGGCGCCTGTGGCCACCCGGACCGTCTAGCAGAGATCGCAATTAGCTGGACTCGAGTGTTCAACTGCACGCCTGACTGGCCATACTGACTGGTCAGACACTTAACCTCTATAGGCACGTGGCCAATTTGATGATACCGATCGTGGCATGAAAGTTCTTGACTTGAGTGGGGCACGTGCGCGTGAAAGGTTTGTTTTTCTTTTGTTTGCAGGTCTTGATCAACCCGTAATGTACACAACCTGAAAACACACACACAAGTAGAACACTATTTGTAGAGAATGAGGGAGAGAAAGAGAGAGAGACTGATAAGATGAAATGACAACTTACTGCATGATGAAAGGCCAGCGGACCCAGAGAGAGATAGCGTGGTCATGATAGAAAATTTTTTCATGATCTGTACTATTTTTTGGCCTTTACGTGACTAATTTTGTTAAAAAAAAATTATTTTTTTTGTTAAATTTAAAAAAAAAAAATTTTTTGTAAAGGACGGTCCTGTTTTTTTCGGGGTCCAAGAGGTCTCCGCGATATAGCCGAATTCGCGATTTAGTGGACCGCGAGTTAGTGGAAGTCTGCTGTATTTACATGCTGCAGAATCAGTCGATCAATCCAGCTAATTCATTTGGACATTTGGTTTGCCCTCTCTTTTATGTGCAGTTATTTTTAAGGTATTCAAATAAAGGCTGTCCTTAATTGAGCATGAATTTGACTTCGTGAAGCCTTCGCAAAGTGATTTTGGTACCAACAATTCAGTCCCAAGCTTTGTGCAGCGAGCTTCATGAAGTAGACTTGGCGAAGTTGACTTCACCCAATTAATATCAGACTTAAGAGCAATTAAGTGAGAATTTCGGATTCTGCTTCAGAATCTTTGTTATGCACATTGTATTTGTTTCCAACACTCTTTGTTGTTGTGTATGTTTTTGTTGTGTTTTGAAAGACTACAGAGGACTAATGGTTGTGTTGACATGTGTGTACACTTAGTATGATGGCAGAGTGTCCAACCTGACCAAAGCCCTCGTGCTGTCTCTGGATGTTTGTTACCGAGCTTGCCTGCGCAGCAAGACTGCTTACGACGATCACATTGTCGGGCATTTTCAGCCACCCTTCACACTGCCAGGTGGCCCAGAACAGTTTGCATTGATCATTGAAAGGTGCGTGTGTTAACAAAATAAAGTGGAACTCTTGAGAGGCTTATAAATCTAATAAACAATTGGAACAGAACTCTAAATGTCACCAACAGTTATTGAGACTTATGATGAACCAGTTTCCTGGCACCTGAGACAGTAAGAAGCATAGAACTGAACAAGTGAGGCTTAGATATTCTTTTGACATTAGGGTGTTCCAAGGCTTTTGACACTAGAGATCGAAGGCCTGTTCTTGTTGCAAGCAGCTGTATATGAAATTACATGTTTGATGTACGTTTGGTAGAGAGGGATAAATGACAATTAACAGTGTTGTTAAAATTTTGTGCAATTTAATGTTGAGTCAGTGAAGGTTTATCGCAGATGTTGCAGAACTTTGTTTCACCATTTCATTGTTTTGAGAGAATATTGTTAATAGCTGTATTGTGAACTGTTTAAAATGGCAGAACATTCACTTGGAAAAGCCCAAATGTTTAGCTGTTAAAAAAAAAATTATTATTAAAAAAAAGTATTAAAGTTAGATTTAAAAAGTAAGCTTAGCAAAAGCGTTTGTTACCTGATCTGTTATGATGCAAACATATGGAGTTATCTATAAAAATGTTAATTCTTCCATATTGTGTTGCAAAGTTGGCCACTAAACAATAACAATTTTACATTTCGGGGGAAATACGACACTGTGATGCACACATACACACACTTCACAATCACTATTGTCACCATCCGTGAATAAGAACACAGAGGGAGCATTGAAATCCTTATCTGAATCTATCCTTTTATGGCTTGAGTCACAACTTGCGTGGAAATTGATTAAATCCAACATAAATCTAGGGCTTATCTGAGCATCATTTTGGCTGAGTTTGGGGTCGCCTTTTTTTTTTAATTGAAAATTGCTGACAGTCCAAGTACTTTCTTAAAACTGCTACATGTACCACTATTTGTGGGAGCAGTTTTTGAATACAAACAGAAGTTAACTTGTAAAACAAATAAGCAAGTTATATAATTTTGGAGAATTATTTCCCTTTACTAAACCATAATGTCTTTTCACCAGAAATGTTCAAAACCTACGGAATCAGATGATCTCTGCGGGTCCGACAATAACTGAGACGACTGGATCATATTATATGGTACAGATTCAGTGAGTGAAGGAGTCGCTTTTGTCTGCATATTCTGTTGCAGTTGTCAAGACGTGTTCCTGGACCACGTACACCTGGAAGACAACATCGCACGCAACCAGGCGCTGAAGGAGAACGTCTTCATGATGGTGGTGTGTGTGGAGCTGCGTATTCCTCTCTTTCTGGTCGGAAAGCCTGGCTCCTCCAAGTCCCTGGCCAAAACCATCGTCTCTAATGCCATGCAGGGCAACTCTTCAGCCACAGATCTGTTCAGGACTCTCAAACAGGTGTTACATCTTTTGGGGTTTATTTTATATCTCAAGAGTTGCATTATTTCTGTGAGTGCTTTTTGACTCACATGCGAAGCAAAAGTGAGTCTATGTACTCACCCGAGTCGTCCGTCCGTCCGTCCGTCCGTCCGGACGGACGTCCGTCCGGAAAACTTTAACATTGGATATTTCTTGGACACTATTCAGTCTATCAGTACCAAATTTGGCAAGATGGTGTATGATGACAAGGCCCCAAAAAACATACATAGCATCTTGACCTTGCTTCAAGGTCAAGGTCGCAGGGGCCATAAATGTTGCCTTAAAAACAGCTATTTTTTACATTTTTCCCATTTTCTCTGAAGTTTTTGAGATTCAATACCTCACCTATATATGATATATAGGGCAAAATAAGCCCCATCTTTTGATACCAGTTTGGTTTACCTTGCTTCAAGGTCAAGGTCACAGGAGCTCTTCAAAGTTGGATTGTATACATATTTTGAAGTGACCTTGACCCTGAACTATGGAAGATAACTGTTTCAAACTTAAAAATTATGTGGGGCACATGTTATGCTTTCATCATGAGACACATTTGGTCACATATGATCAAGGTCAAGGTCACTTTGACCCTTATGAAATGTGACCAAAATAAGGTAGAGAACCACTAAAAGTGACCATATCTCATGGTAGAAAGAGCCAATAAGCACCATTGTACTTCCTATGTCTTGAATTAACAGCTTTGTGTTGCATGACCTTGGATGACCTTGACCATGTATTTTGGTAGGAAAAATGTGTAAAGCAGTTCTTAGTGTATGATGTCATTGCTAGGTTTAGTTATTTGACCATGTATGTGACCATGTGAGTCGTATGGGCTTTGCCCTTCTTTTTATGAACTGGGACCGTCACTAAATCACTTTTAAAGGTTAGGTAGGTTCACTTAGGTTTAATTAATTTGTATAAGCCTGAGTTAAGAGAAACATTCACTAGTTGTGCATATAAAAATAAAATACATTGAGATTACCTACAAAATATTACAAAAAAACAACACTTTGAGGCTATGTTAAGCCTTTTTTGTAAGTGTTGTGAAGCTTATGGTATGTTCTTCTCATTTGGATGACAAAGTCACCTCTGCATCAAGTGGCCTTGTGAGTGTTAAGTGCAGATACACTCAACAACAACAATACTCGGTAGGCCTTGCTTGTTAGGTGGGGAGTTTAGCAAAACAAGTCCATGGCTCAGCATATTACTTTTACAGATCAAGATGGAGTCGTTCCAGTGCAGCCCTCTGGCCACAGCGGATGGCATTCTGGGAATGTTCCGACGGTGCGCAAAGTACCAGAAAGACAAGGACAACTTTGTGTCAGTCGTTGTGCTGGATGAGGTGGGGCTGGCAGAGGACTCCCCCAAGATGCCGCTCAAGGTGAGGCAGATGGAAGAGGGGCCAGCTGAATTACCCTTATTCCATGCTCTTGACGCTATAACATGGTTTCTGTACCCGTTGCTTTGTTACATTGTACAGTGGAACCCCCCTTTGTGACCCCTAAATTAGACTCCCTTTGCCTTTTCATACCTTGTTTTTCTCTGATTTTCTGTCCACAATCTCTGTAAATTTACCCCTACTATACGACTCGCTCGTTTTTGGCTCACGAAGTGTAGCCTACAGACCTGTTTACCCTTACGATTTTGGCGTAATTTATTACGATTTTCTGCAAAAAATACGCCATTCCGCTATCCGTGTCAAGACTACGATTTTCATAAATAAAAAAATAAAAATATTTTTTTATTTTTATTTTTTATTTTTTTATCAATTCACATGTTTGGCATTGTTTTTTTCAATGGCAAAATGGGGTGAAAAAGCACAGGACTGACCAGAGATCATGTCTGTCTGATGAGACGCTGGAGAGCCTTATTCTAGTGGTGAAGTCTCGCCCTCACTCATTCGGCAAGCGCAAGTACAGTAGAGAAGCGCTTGACACACTGAAAAAGGCCTACTACGAGCAAAAGAAAAAGAATCAGTGATGCATGTGCTTTTGATGTGATCTTCTTTGAAATTATGATGACTACAAAAACTGACTGATGTGTTTTGTTTGTGAATGATGGATATATGTGCATGATTGCGTTTCGCAGACACAGTTGTCATGTGCGTTGTAATTAGCGACGAATGCTGGATGATTACTATTTTTGTGCCAGGATTACTATTTTTGGGGCTGAGCATTACTCCAAAACACTTATGGGGGTAAACAGGTCTGAGCCTATGCGATCGTAACTTTGTCTGTCTGCGTTTGTGCGTGTGTGTGTGTGTGTGTGCGTGTGTGTGTATGTCTGTGGTAGAAACTTTAACATTTCCGAGTCTATGTGTGAGTGGTTATCCAAGACTATGGATAAAGCTCGCATAAGATTACGTCACGGTCAAAAGTGTTTGACGTCAATTAATGCATCATGACGGCATGCCTCCCTGTAGTCTTTCTCTCTCGCGTGGTGTGTGTGGTCTCGGTCATTGTTATTTTGAGCGGGCCGAGACTATTTGGCAGTCGTGTACTGTAAGTAGGCTACATGCAGACAGACAGATCTAGATCTAGTGTCTCTCTTTCTTGCACAGTGTCACCTAAGCTTACTGTGTGTGTGGGTGTGTATGTGTGACGGAGTGATTGAGTTTGTGTTACTGTTTGTCTATTTCTTACGTGAGCCTTGAAGGCTTCGCCTCTTGTTAAGATTTGATTTTCTCAGATTTGTAGAGGTCTTAAGAAGGAGGTTCCACAGCACCTTTATTTCATGCTGTTGATGCCATACTGCGTTTTTTGTACCTATTACCTTGTTATTTGTATTCCAGTTTCTCTTGTGTGTAAAGCATTTGACAGAAGGCTTTGTGATGATGTATTTCATACTCAGTAGTAGATACTCGGTGTAAAATCAGCCAAAAGAAAGATGGACACAAAAACTTGTATAACTCCCCAAAACAGCTTATGGCTACTTTAATGGAAGGGTACAAAATGTTTGTTCATGTAAAAGTCTGCTCACAAAGAAATTTGAATGTTAATGTGAATTTTAGCCCATGAGTACAAGAGAAAAAGAAAGAGAAGAGTAACATACTATATTAACGCTCTGTATTTAGCTTCCAAAATCTTTGCTTAGTGCTGTGAAGATTAATGAGAACAGTCGTTATGTGATGCGATTACTTTTTATTTATCGCTTTTGTGATGTTCTATTTCCAATATGTAGACTCTCCACCCCCTCCTTGAGGATGGTTGCCAAGGTGATGAGGTGCCTGAAGACAACAGAAAGGTCAGTCCTTTGTGAGTTGTACTGTCCCCACAGTGGTCTACGTCTAGGCAGATGCGTTTAAGTGGAGGTCTTTGTGACGAGATCATTAATTGTAAAACCTGTTATTAGAATGAAAAAGGCCACCCATAATCTTACCATATTCAGTAAATAGATTGATTTTACATGAGGTAGTGTCTGTACAATTTTTCCTACAACACAAAAAAGTTAAATTTGTTATATTCGTCGAGAACAATAATGAACATTACATGAGGATATCAACATGAGAGTAATCTTTAAAGATAGTACGCTTTCACGTCGCGGACTGCTAATGTCAGCCTACGCCTATAAAAGCTCGATGCAGACACACTTGAATGAGCATGGCCCTCGAAAAAGCATTTTCAGGAATATTTACTCGAACTTAAACCAGTGCGCTGTGAACAGCCTGTGATAAATATGTACACATTTAAAGTGTTATTCAAAGCTTTCATTTCTCTTAAGGGCAGACCGGGTAGGCAAAATGAGTTATTTTTGGTCTCATACACCTTTTTGGGGTTGTTGCATTTTTCACACCTTTGAACATCCTGGAATGCATTCAATAATCTGCTTTTGTCATTTTAGACATGTATTCATGTAAATAAAACCATTTTCAAACCGATGTTTTGTTGTTTTTGTCTGTGTTTTATCAAAAAAATCGAAAAAATGGTCAACTTTGGATACTCCGTGCTGGTAAATGTGCGCACATGACATGACCCTTCGCTGTTCAAACTGTGTGGAAATTTCCGTTCTTCAAGATGACGTCATCACCGTTGGGGAATTTCCGTTGACATAGGCACAAAGAGAGAGAATCCGTTCCAACCGAAACCCCGGAATTAATATATGCAAATATATGTAGGTCAAAGGCATTTGGCGCAAGCGCAGTAGACAACTTATCAGTCCCCCGGTGTCAACAAATCCATGACGTTTTCACCGATTCAGCAGCATTTTTCAAAGTTTTGAGCTGCGGAGAACAACCCTAACATTGGAAATGTTCGGCATAGTGGCAAGAAATATCAGAGAAAGATGAACCAGCAGCAGCGAACAGTAGAAGGAAGTAACAACACTCCGAAATGAACCAACATGATCGTATTTGAGCAGACGACATTCTAAGATTCTTGACTCGACGAGGTGGGTTTTGCTTCTTTCTCTTTTCGATCTTGTTTGTTTGACAACGTGATTTATTGCACATCGTTATGTTGTTGTTGTTGTAAGAATGTGTTAGGGTTTGCAGGTAAATGATAAACAGTTTGTGTCTGAAGTATTTTGCGGGTTTCTTGATCCAATTTACTGACCATGCCGCCGCCGCACACACCCCCCCCCCCCCTCCCTCCCTCGATCATCTCTGTGATATCGTCTTCACAACCCCTATTTTATTGTTCTTCGCTGGCCAGTCCTTGAGAGCTTACTATGGTGTAACATGTCATCAGTATTCTTTGTCTGGGGTTAAACTGAGAAGCAGCATCTGAGCGATGTACGACTGACACAGTTTCTGTTTCTGGTCATTGACCGTAGGAAAATAAGTACCCTACTAGAGAGCGTTCTCAAATTCTAAAGGATTGGTTTACACCAGCATGGCTGACCAACCTATCATTGACAGCAATATTGTTGTCAAATCTTTTCCATTAACTAAGGAATAAAAAAAATAGATCCAATTTACTTCACCAAAGAAAAAAAAAGAGTTAAACTAAAAGACTGGGGATGCAACTCATGAATCAAAAGCATAAAGATCACCTGCAAACAGTGCTAGGTTTAGGAAATCTGAAAATGTATACACACACACACACACACACACACACAAAACAGACAACAGACAAGAAACAAGCAAATACATAGCAAGTGTGATGAAATAAATTAATTTTAAAAGAAAAATATGAAAAGAAAGAAAGAAAATAATTCAGCTAGTTTCAGTATTAGTTCCTGTGTGTATGTGATTGTGTGGTTACTCAAATCCCATAGTAAACTTGACATGTACATTTTGTGATAGGGGCCAATTAATGAATGTCTTTTGTGTGTGTGTGTGTGTGTGTGTTCGTCAACCGACATATGTGGGTACGAGCCGCTGAGGTGGTTGTAAGAAAACCCGCCTGGTTCAGTGGTTGGGGGCTGATTGGGATTTCTGATTTACCAGCCTAGCCAAAAAGTTGAGGTACACCCCATGTAACATGGTCATTTGCAAAATAAAGTACAAGCACTTGTTGACGTTTATATTGAGTCTTAAAATTTGCAGCTTATTACAAACAAAAACCATGGACAGTTGTATCAAATATTAAATCAGTGTTTGTGTATTTATTAGGTTGGAGCAAGGGGAGAGCCAGTCCTCCTGTGGTGGCAGCGAGGAGAAAGATTGACCTGATGGAAAAGTTTGCTAAACCGGAACTACCCTCTTCCACAGCAGAAACATCAGCTTTGCCATCTTCTGACCAACCATAAGAAGATACAGATACTTTGCCATCTTCTGACCCATCACAAGCAGATATGGATACTGGTACTGTGCAACGTCACTCCGCTGACATGTGTTGGGCTTTTGTCAACATTGATCAGCTCAATCTATTGCTGAAAGGTTTATATCCTGTACTGAATGCTTGTCTGATAGCAGTCTGATTATGAAAGAAGGTGATGCATCAGCCCAAGGATTTGCACAGGCCCTGCATCTGGAGTGCATATGAGTGTCCATTCAAGTCTGCAGTTGTTTACTCTTCTCCCGGTGTTTGCAACGCTTCGGGTGGTAAAGTTGCATTTTAAATAATCCGTGTATGACCAAGTTGGTACATGGAAAGGGACATTCAGCTTTACAGAAATTTGCTGCAGTGTTAGGATTGAGCACAGAAATACTGTAATTAAAATGTTGCAACTTTTGAATGGCTTGATAGTTTTGTTCCATTTGTGTATATATAATTATGTAATGTTGTTGATGTTGAAGCATCATTTCTATGCAATGGAATAAGAAATCAGTGCATCCGTTGGGTTTTTATGAGTCTGACAGTTTGGTTCTGATCAATATTTTCATATCAGCACAAACACAGATAATTGACTTTTTTAATGTTTTCATATAATTTTTTTTTAAATCAAAAAAATCTGATAATTTGATTATCAAATCATTTCCCCTTCATAGTTAAAGTGTTATTCTGGTTAAAAAAAAAAACACCCCATTAATTCAAACTCTACTGTGGTACTAGTTTACCGGGGTACTAGTGAGACTCTTTTACATGCTGTTTTCTCTACATGTAATTTGAGACAAAATGTGGTAATTAAAATGTTGTAACTTTTGAATGGCAAGATGGATTTGTTCCAATTTTGTATATGTTGTTTATGATTTGTGAAGCACCATTTCTGTGCATGGAATAAGAATACAGTGGATTCCTTGTGTTTTTATGAGTCCGACAGTTTCGTTTTGATTCATATCTGCACTAACATAGATGAGTTTTCAAATGATTTTTTAAAAAAAGTCTGGATAATTTGATCGTCAAATCATTTCCCCATCATAGTAAAGTGGTTATTCTTATAAAAACATATCAATTCAGGCTGCACTGTGCTACTAGTTTGAGGTACTGGTTGGAATCTTTCAAATGCTGTTTTCTCTGAATGTAATTTTCAGACAAACATCTGTAATTAAAATGTTGCAACTTTTGAATGGCTTGATGGATTTGTTTCATTTTTGTTTATGTTGTTTATGATTTGTAAAGCGTCAGTTTTGTGTATGGAATAAGAGTTAAGTGCATTGGTTGGGTTTTTATGAGTCTGACAGTTTGGTTCTGATTCATGTTTTCATATCGGTACAAACAAAGATGGCTGTTTTCATATGATGTATATAAAAAAAATCCTGATAATTTGATTGTCAAATCCTTTTCCCTACATAGTAAAGTGGTCATTCTGATAAAAACATATGAATTCAGGGTGCACTGTGCTACTGGTTTTTTTATGTACTGGTTCAAATCTTTAAAATGCTGTTTTCTCTGAATGTAATTTTCAGACAAAACGCTACAATTAAAATGTTGCAACTTTTGAAAGGCTTGATGGATTTGTTCAGTTTTTGTATATGTTGTTTATGAGTTGTACAGCATCAGTTCTGTGTATGGAATAAGAGTTCAGTGCATTGGTTGGGTTTTTATGAGTCTGACAGTTAGGATTTCATGTATTTTTCTTATCAAAACTGAACCGGTAACTGAAAATGCTAAATTAAAATAATATATTGCTTAGAAATGCTTTTCGATACACAGAATTATTAAACACACACATATTGCTGCAAAGAAGAAAAATTGGATCAAAACATGCACTGGTTCACAAACTGCAACATTTTAAAAAAAGCACATTTTATAACGTTTTTCTCACATTTTGGTGAATAAAACCCCCAAAAATTGCTTTTCACTCAAAATTTAAAATGGTTTCCCTTAATTAGGTTATTCTGCTTGCAAAAATCAAACAAGCAGCAAGCTGTTTCCAAAATAAAAAAAAAAAGTGCTTGCCTACCCTGTCCCCCCTTAATGCCTGCTTATTTTTAAATTTTTATGTTTATAACATTGTGACGAATGTCTCAAATGACTTAAGGGCAGGTGGCCCAGTGTTTTTTATTTGAATGTTTTATTTTGTTTGAATGTTATTTTATGAAAGAAATGAATAAGCAATGACAAATAATAGTCACTTTTTGTATTTTGGGTTGCTGGTTTTTGTTTTACGCGACAAAAACAGTCAAATACAGACAAAAGTGGAGTACACGGGGGATATGATATTTCAGCAGATATGATTGTCACACTTCTAATTATTGTTATATTTTATCTTTCTGGGTATGCTCTAGGGGATTACAAAGCAGATTTTGATTATTATATTTATATTTGGAGTTAAGGACATTTCTTTGTTACAACCGTCAAACTTTAGGGTAACCCCTGCAAAATTATGTTTTGAAATAATCGGGTTTTGACTGTAATACATTGGCAACAAAAACCTTTCGTAGTCCCTCAGAATGTTATATTCTGCACAAACTGCACACAAAATTATTGCTCTAGCTAAATTACAGCCACAGAAATCGCAACCCCCAAGATGCAACTGCCGCAAAAATGGCTGACATAAGAAAAACGACGTTAAAGATAGAACTATTCAAATATTGTCTTCATTGACACATACATATGACACTTTTGACAAAAACACAGACACACATGCATTTTAGGTATGTTATGGAACCATTATCTGCCAAAATATCAAAAAAAGGTTTTTGAACAATTTGATCAATTTTGCACTGGCCCACCTGCCCTTAAGATTCCGTGTGTATTTTAATTAAATTACATATCTTACCCAACTCACATATAGCAATTAACCCTAGTTCAGTGCTGGTTACGCTGTACGCGTCCCCTTGGTAACCAAGGGAGACCACTCTAAAAAAGAGAGTGACCTATCCCATAATGCCAGACTAACCACTAGCCTGACTTCCGTATGCGCGCGCATACACCACCATCTTATCATTCCAAAACTCAGCGTCAGACTGGCTGGTCGCATTTACGTACGCTCTGGCTGTTGTTCAGCCGATGTTGCTTGGTCTGTGGGACCGGGTTTCTTCTCCTTGGTATTCTTGCGTCGTCTTACCTTGCTACTGTATTGAGGTGAGATTGTTCTTGTTTTGTACTTGTATGAAGGCGTTGTTTGGCCATTTTGGACTTGTGAAATTTTCTGAAATTTTTTTCTGAAATTTTTTTGACCAAGTCTGTCTTGCTATGGCTGATAACGTTTGGTTGGGGCAGAGTTCTAAGCAGGTGCTGCTGAGTCCTCTCCTCCGAATAGACGCCTAGATAATCTAAACTAACCGTCGGCGGTGTTTGAACTTGACTCAGGCTAATGTGTTGATGTTTTGCTAGACATGCCTTATGCCGCCATTTTGTCGGCGGCCATTTTGCCGGAGTAGCCTTTGGTTATGGCCGCTCATGTTGCTGAGCCGGCTAAAGCGGTTTCTGCTCCTGCTGTTTTCTGGGCTGGCGGCCGCGGTCGTGGCTGCGCTTTTGCTTGCACTTTGTTCACAGGTATCTTCACTGGCGGAAGTTTTTTCGTCTACGCGAGCTGAACTCCGTGCACTCCCTCCCGGGGTGACAGGGTCGTCATCTTTGGCCAAGTTTGTGGCGGGCTCTTCCGCTGCGGTGACCAGAGCGGATGTTCACGCTGTTCAGGATGGGGACTAGGTTATCCCACCTTCGTTGGGTGTGCCGTCTCCTGGTGGTTCGCTGTCACAAGGTATGTCTGCTACACGAGTACCCGGGTTCTCCGGGGAAAGTGTAGCGCGTCTACAGTAAAAAGTAGCCATGGGCGTTTCGCTCACGGGTGAAAGTTCTGATACTCCGCCTGGCCATCGACCGCTAAGCGGCCGGTCAGGGGGGGGTAGGGACACTGTAGAGCGTACGGAAGGTTGTGGCTTTCTGCCGCGTCGTTGGACGTTGGTCAGTCTGTGCGGCTTCCGCTTCCGCCCTGGGGGCAGGAAGAGGACAGTAAAGATGGCTCTCTGTTTGACTATGGCAGTCAAGCAGGGCGTCAACTTCCGAATTGCGCTGAGGTGCATGAAGGCTGTCTGGACGATGGTGCTTACGCTTTGACGGATGGCGTCGGGTTCCTGTTGCCGTCTAAGTTCAAGCGCAGTGGTGCTTGCAACTGAAACGGCAGCAATCCACGGCCGGTTCCGCTTCCGTTTTTGCGGCTGTGGCTTCGGCCGTTAACACGGTGGTGTTTGGTAGGCGGCTCTCGTCAGCCTTCGGCTTTAGGTTCCGTTACTGCGGTTCCTCTGCCGTTACACAGGCTGCGTTCACTTCCTCTTCCAGTCTTTCAGCTGGGATGAGGCAAGTGGATGGGGAATCTGTTCACGAAGTTCCGGCTTCAGGGGTTTTTCCCTGCCTTTCCCTCTTCTTGGCATGTGTTGCCCTGTTGGGATTGGTTGCCGGTTCTCATCCTTTCGAAGTTCGTTGGGATACTGCTGAACAGGATGATGAGGGTATAGAAGATGTGGCTTCTGTGGCAGAGGGTGATACCTCTTTTTGCTTTTCGGCTAAGCTGCCGTCTTTTTGGCGCTGGCAGCAGGGGTTGCTACACGCTACTGTCCCGTAGGGGTTAGCGGTAGCATCGTCATATGCCGTCTTTTCTCCAGCTTTTTTGGCGTGTTTGTTCCTCCTCAGGATCAATCTGCGTACTCTAGCGATGTTTTGGCCCCACCTCTGCCTTTGCTGGCGGCTTTTGGGGAGGCTTTGATTGCTGCGGTTTGCGGCTTCTTTAGCTGATTTGAGCCTTTGAAGGGAAGTCTTTGAACGTCTAGTTCTTAGCTCCTTCATCGGCGGTGGGGGAATTGCGGAAGGTTTCTTACGAGTCTACTTCCTCTCTTCTTCCTTCGGAGCAGCGCTTGGCGGAGCACCTGTTGTGGTGTGGATTTAGCTTGCGTCATCCGCTCAAGTAGCGCATCGCTCGCCGAGCGTGTTGCGTATAGGCTCGGTTAGCGACAAGCCTAGGAACTTAAGGTTTTCTTTTGTTCTTCCTACGGAACTACCTCCGGGTAGCCTGGGGTTGACGGGCGTCCTTTTTTGGGATGTGTATAGCAAGGGGAAACTGTCTGTTTGTAAGAACAATTTTCCCCGGGCTGTAGAAGACACATTTATAAAGGATTTAGCTTTGCTGTTCGCATGGGAGAAGGCCTCGGCCGACAGTTTTGGTCGGTTGGGAGTCGTTAATCTCTCCCTTGCGTGAGGATTTTCTTTCGTTTCCTCTTCTTTGCGAGTGGACTCTTCCCTATCTAAGGGAAGCTCACAGCAAAGAAAAGCCCTCGGTCTTTCTGATCGAGGAAAAGCGCTAAGCTGGCTGTTCTCAGCTTCTGCTGTTAGCTTTTTCCCGGCTTGTCACGTTGCCAAATACCCACCATTTTATCCCCTCGGGGCTTCTTACTGGTCGGGTTCAGTGGGCAAACAATAGCACGTTTTCGTTCATACTTTTGACAGTTATGTCAACTGCAGTCTGAGTGCTTGGATTCACTTTTCTTTCTGCCTTCGTGTTTTACACAGCGGCCGGAGGCGGATTAGGACTTTCACTTTTTTGGGGTCCTTCCTTGGGTCTTTTACGAAGATCGTGCTGATGTTTTCTTCCACGTTTGGGGGCACAAATGTCAGGGGATTACATGTGTTGTTTCAGTCAGACAGCACCTCAGTGGCCTGGTTTCTCAATAAGCAAAGGGGGGGCATCTCGCTCCTTAGTGTGGCCACATCGGGCATGCGAGTTTTTGTTGTGGTGTTACCACCACGAGTTCTTTTTAGCAGTGAAGTACCTTCAGGAGAGGCTCTATGGCTTGGCAGACTCTCTGAGTCAGTTGGCCGAGTAGGTCCACACGGTTTGGATTCTATCTCTCTATGCGCTTCTACTCCTTCTGGTGGTGTTGGAGGTGCCGCTGATAGAAGTTTTTTGCCTCATGGTACTATCATCTTCTGCTAAATGTTCGTCTCCCCGTTCCCGGTTAATACTCTCGATTTCACTATGGGCCCATTCTCATTGGTTGACAGCCCTTAAGGTCTTTAGGGCTGTCGGGAGGGCGCCGTTGTTTACACTTGAGCCACACGGGTGTCTACTGTTCGGGAGTCATGGAGACGCTCAGGGGCTTCTGCCTTTACTCCGGATTTGGTCTAGAGATCCCATAGGGGTCAGCGTCTTAGTTTTCATATCACATTGACTGGCTTGAAACAAAGGACGTAATATTAACGGAAAGAACTCCATTTCTCTCCGTTCATTGCAGGTGGCGGACATCCTATTTTGGCTTTCGAATTTTCTCCCATGTCTCTGTTTTGAGACGTTACGCGATATCAGTTGCACTGAACTGGCTAGGCTGGGAAATTTTTTCTCGTGGGCTCTTTGTAGCCAGCGTGACTAGGGAAGCCTCCCTTTTGGTTGGCTGAAAGCAGATCTCCAGTCCCGACTTGAGATTGGCTCCTAGTTTTGGAGCTTTTGAGATCGGTTTGTTGAATTCCTGGCAAAATTAGCCTTACTAATCTTAACACGGGAAGCGGTCATACTTACTCTGGTAACTTCCGAGGGAGGTGGGAGTAAGTTTGTTTTTCTATCGGGTTTTGCTATAGACATTTCTTTGGAGAAAGACTGATCTATGGTGCTTAGGTTTTGTTCGAATTTCGGACGAGTATTTAGAAACCTGGGGAACCAGCTCTGATAATACAATTCAATCCTTTTGCTTTATTTCGGCTCTGCTAGAGCCCTATTAGCCTTTTGAACTTTTCAAGGTGAATATTTTTCTTACTCGCTCTGATTAGTTTAGATCATCAGAACAAGGGTTTTTATTTATTTCCATCACTCTCGTGGAGGCATTGACTTAGTGAAGTCAGCCTTGGCTAGATGGTCTGCCACGTTGATTAGGCATGCCTTCAGTGGTGGCAAGAAAAGGGGGGGGGCAATCAGTCTTCCTTCTTCAGGCAGCACGGACTCAAGAAGTCAGAGTGTGGGCCTCTTCTTTACCTGTTCTCAAGTCCGAGAGACTTACATAGGTCATTAATGCAGCTCATTGAACGTGCGAGTACTTGGGCATGAGGTTCTAATGGCGGGATGTTTTAGGTACCCGCTATTATAGTACACGTTTACTGGACATCAGGAAATGCCTTTTAAAATGTTTACCTACGGGATGTTTCTGGTGCCCGGCAGTTCAGATCTTTCGGTTCTGCCAGCCATTGTAGCTGTAGGCTAGATACTGGCAAGATGTTGGCTTGGTTCAGGAGGCCAGAATCTTTTAGGATATCACTTAACACAGCAAGGTGTAAGGATATTGTGAATTTAATTTGAACCAAGGGTTTCTCCAGTTTGATCAGACAGGTTTTTTACCTGCTGATAAACATAGTCTGGGGTTGTTAGGGCAGTTTTGCCTCTCTCTGTAGCTGTGACGTATGAGGCAAGGGCATGGGCCTCCTCTTTGACAGTCCTCCGGTCAGGTCATTTAGGCTGAAGACTGGAGTAGGCTTACTGGCGGTCTGAGGTGGTTTTTTAGAAACTTCTTCCTCAGAGGTGTCTTGAGACAGGGCGACATTTCCGCGCTATCTGTTATGGTAGCCGCGGGACAGGTCCTAATATCATAATTCCACTAGATTCCCACTCTGCTTGGCCCTCTTTGGTGGCTGCAGGGCGGTTTATGGTGGGTTGATTTGGTGAGTACCCTCCTCCTATGATAGCAATCTGCTATATGTGAGTTGGGTAAGATATGTAATTTAATTAAAAATTTTAGTAGTAAATTTTCATTTGATTAATATACTTACCCAACTCACATCGTTTATTCCCTCCCGCCTCCCCGCTGTGGTGGTATGGGGGTCTAAAAAAGAAGTGAGTTGGGCTTCGTTTTGGAATGATAAGATGGTGGTGTATGCGCGCGCATACGGAAGTCAGGCTAGTGGTTAGTCTGGCATTATGGGATAGGTCACTCTCTTTTTTAGAGTGGTCTCCCTTGGTTACCAAGGGGACGCGTACAGCGTAACCAGCACTGAACTAGGGTTAATTGCTATATGTGAGTTGGGTAAGTATATTAATCAAATGAAAATTTACTACTAAAATTTTTAATAAATGTGTTAGAACAAAGCTCCAAATGTTTCAAAACAATGCGATGAGGAGTTACTGAAATGTTTTTTGGTATCATTACCCGTTAAAACGGCTTAAAAAAACGCCTTTTTCGGGCTTCTGAGAGGAACGACACCTACACCGCTCATCATGCCATAACTCTTTGTGGACAGGTGGCGTTCATTGGCATCTCCAACTGGGCGCTGGACCCAGCCAAGATGAACCGCGGCATTCTGGTGCAGAGAGACGTCCCTGACCAAGAGGAGCTCATTGAGACAGCAAAGTAAGTACAGATTGTTAATGAGAAACAAAAGTGCTGAGACATTTTGTAGATTATTAAGTACCAGACTGAGGCTGACTAAACCTTTAATGTAGTTATGCCTTTGGGACGGGCACAAGGGCCTTGTGGATAAGACGCCGGCCTGCCATGCGGAAGGTCGCTTGTTTGAATACCGGCCGCGACTGGTGGGTAAAGGGTGCATATTTTTCTGATCTTGACCTGCTAGTGCCTTATCCCCCTTCATATGTACATGCAAGCACAAGACCAAGTGCGCATGAAAAAGATCCATGTCAGAGTTTGGTTGGTTATAGAAACACAAAGATATCAAGCATGCATCCCCCAAAAGCGGCGTATGGCTGCCTAAATGGCGGGGGCAAAAAAGGTCATACACGTAAAAACTCACTTGTGCAAAAGAACACAAGTGTACATGGGAGTTTCAGCCCATGAACACAGAATAAAAAGAAGTTATGCCTTGGTACCTGGGATGAGAGCTAGTGCACCCTTTGGACCAGCCAAATGTCTCCATTCATATTATTTTGTCATTGGAATCATGTTCTTGATATCTGTGCATTTCATGACAAAATGTAAACTATTTGATGAAATAACATATGTTGAACAAAATGGTCTTACACAATACACATATCTGAATCTGGAGTTCTCTTTAATTTTGCTTCTGAATTTTGAAGGTGTCCTCTCCGAAAGGTTTGGTTAAATTTATAAAGATGAGCAAAACAGGTGTCCTGTATGGGGAGGTTTACTCTCATTTGAGAGGTCTTTTATTACATGTACCACTGTACTAGTCCTAATTGTTAAATGATTTTCCAGAGGCATTTGCACAACCAGAGATCAGCAAGCCAACCTGAACATGGGAAGTTTGATTCATGACATGGCAATGGCGTACCTCAAGATCTTTGAAGAAGCAAAACACAAGCGAGAGTTCTTTGGACTTCGAGACTTCTACAGGTTTATATTCCATTTTCTTTTTTGCATGATCAGCAAATATAAATATGGTTAAAGTCTCGCATGAAAAAAGTCCAGTTTGAAAACTTACCTGTATATTTTGGCTGCCTTATCAGTCAAAACAAAAGTCACGGTTTATTTTAGTGGAAACATTCACCAATATTATATTGTGATTTTCATCCTACTTGTGCCACTACCAGCAAATGGTCATACTAGCGTTTAGTCTTTGTTAGTTTGGCAATCAAAAGATTGTAAACTGTTATTGAATGGTGTTCCCTTGTTGTTTTTTTATTTTATTTCGGTGTTGTTTTTTACTAACAACTGTATATTTACAACTTGTTAGTCCGTAGAGAGTTCCGAACTTTTACATTTACATCAGTTTGCATTGCTGATTGGCTACTGTAGTCAGCAGTTACACTGTACACTTATATAACCAGGGTTTTATTTGTCAGAGCATTTCCTGAAATAGAACAAGAAAATCAAACAGGACTTGTAGTTTGTCGAACCATTTTTAATAGGATCCTTTTCAAATGTTTAATTATGGTAGAGTTTTAAAGTTTTCATTTCTTTTTTTGTGCTTTGTTTCAGCTTGGTAAAGATGGCATATGCTTTCGCTGCAAAGTTCAAGCAAACGCCATCCCCACGTCAGCTGATTGCCGCCATCAGACGTAACTTCGGCGGCCTTGACACAATAGATCCTGTGGTCTTGTTCAAAAAAGTCATGGCATCAAGCTTGTGTGGTGAAGAAAAGGTTAAGTATCTCAGTTGTGCATGCTGTGATTCATATTTGTTTTTAAGTTATTGTAAAGTGACAGATCCACTCATTCATGGTTAACTGAAACCAACTTGTTCATGCATGCTTACTTTTTGATTGTTTGAGTGAATGCTGGCGGGGGCCCGTTAGCTCAGTTGGTAGAGCACTGGACTCTGTGATCCTTGGGTCATGGGTTGAAATCCAGGCTGGGACAGACACTAGTCAACTTTATGTGCAGACTCAGAGACGGTACACATGTCCCATCCCTATGTCACCACAGTGGCACATAAAAGACCTTGGTCATTCTGCCATAGGTGCAGGTGGTCCCAGCAATGGGATAATAAAGTGATGAAAATGTACAATTACGGGGCGGGATGTAGCTCATTCAGATAAAGACATGAACACATCTGAACCATGACAAAAAGAAAGATGGATATATATATATAAACACACATTCAAAAGAACACACACACGCACATGCACACGCACACATGCACACACACACACATGCACACACACATACATATGCATTTAGCTTTGCAAACTCTACCAATTATGGCATAATGGTGAGTAGACTGTGAATTACTCCACAGTATCTGTATTATTACTCGTGGATTATTTCAGCCTCGTCAAGGAGACCCGGATTGTTCAGCTTCTGGTCTCATCAAGGCAGCTGTGGAAGGAGACAACATGGGAGGGTGAGGGGTTTTTTGTTTTTGTGTTACAGCATTCAGACATGGGATTCTTCCGTAAATTTACGGAATTCCTTAAATTTTTAGGCTCCAGGGATCATTCTTGAGATTCGTGCAAATCCGCTGAGAAAATTTTGGGGTATATGTAGGTATAGACCCAAGTTTTTCGGCCGGTCCGCTGATCGCGACGCTCCATTCCATACTATTCTTGAACGGTTGGTTCCTAAAATGGTCAGACTGTTGCTGGTCGATCCGTATGGGAACGCGCTCTTTGTCTCCTACAGTCACCGTTTCAACGTAGCTATCGGGGATTCAGTATAAGCATACCGTATGAGAATGATTCGGCGCCATTTTTACATCGCTTCGAGCCACCTGCCAAAATGATGAGGAAGCTAAAGCGAGACGAAACCGTTCTAGCCCAGGCAATTGACCAGCAGAAGTACAAGAAAAATCTCTGGAGATTCGACTGGCTCGATGAAGTTGTATCATTGAGCTGGAAATACGCGAAAGGCCAGAAGACACAAGACGTGAAACTGAAAGTTGGCGATGCTTTTGCTAAAATCAACTTGCCGGGAAAAGCTCAGTGCACTTTGTGCAACGATGTTAATGTTATCAACTATGGCTCCAATGGAAAGACTGCCCTCAAAAGCCACTTGAAAAGCAACAAGCACCTGACTATCCTGAAAACCCAGTCGGGTAATCAGTCACTGGGGTCGCCGTTTGGCACCGACAAAGTAAGAACATTGAAACCATACCGTCACACGCCACCACCCCCCCCCCCCCCCCCACCCCCCCCCCCACCCCCCGCCTCTCTCTCTCTCTCTCTCTCTCTCTCTCTCTCTCTCTCTCTCTCTCTCTCTCTCTTTCTCCTCCTTATTTTGAGTCTTAGCGTAAAATTAATTTGAGAAACATGGGGAGGAAGAGAAAGGGGGGGGGAGTGCTATGATTAAGCTGAAATATGCATTTCAGGGCCATTTTTGGGTGTCTAAAACACTAAAAACCTTCAGCTTCTGGGGGCTTCGCCCCCAGACCCCGACCAGGGGCATCGCCCCTGGACCCTACTGGGGGCCGCAGAAGGCCCCCAGACCCCCACCTTCTTTTTCCTTAATTATCACTTTTTCTGAATCCCATGTCTGAGCATTACCTAAATAAAGTGTAAGAATTTGACCATTGTCAAGTATCAAGGTCACAATGGGGTCAGAGCTCAGTTAAAAAAAAACAAGTCGCGTAAGGCGAAAATACAATATTTAGTCAAGTAGCTGTCGAACTCACAGAATGAAACTGAACGCAATGCAACGCAGCAAGACCGTATACTCGTGGTCCACCGCTCACGGCATAGGCAGTGAAATTGACAAGAAGAGCGGGGTAGTGGTTACGCTATGCTGCATAGCACGCTTTTCTGTACCTCTCTTCGTTTTAACTTTATGAGCGTGTTTTTAATCCAAACATATCATATCTATATATTTTTGGAATCAGGAACCGACAAGGAATAAGATGAAAGTGTTTTTAAATTGATTTCGGAAAAAATTTTTGATAATAATTTTTATATATTTAATTTTCAGAGCTTGTTTTTAATCCAAATATAACATATTTATATGTTTTTGGAATCAGCAAATGATGGAGAATAAGATAAACGTAAATTTGGATCGTTTTATAAATTTTTATTTTTTTTTACAATTTTCAGATTTTTAATGACCAAAGTCATTAATTAATTTTTAAGCCACCAAGCTGAAATGCAATACCGAACCCCGGGCTTCGTCGAAGAGTACTTGACCAAAATTTCAACCAATTTGGTTGAAAAATGAGGGCGTGACAGTGCCGCCTCAACTTTCACGAAAAGCCGGATATGACGTCATCAAAGACATTTATCAAAAAAATGAAAAAAACGTTCGGGGATTTCATACCCAGAAACTCTCATGTCAAATTTCATAAAGATCGGTCCAGTAGTTTAGTCTGAATCGCTCTACACACACACACACACGCACACACACACGCACACACGCACATACACCACGACCCTCGTTTCGATTCCCCCTCGATGTTAAAATATTTAGTCAAAACTTGACTAAATATAAAAAGGGGGAAAATGTGCAATGTTATGAGTAGATCTCTCAAAGAATGCATGTTATTATTTTGAATCCAGAGTGAAAGAATACAAGCATGTAGGGCATACTTTTTGTTGTTCAAATGCATAAACTACCTTCATATTGCATGGGTGTGACTTTCTTTTTTTTGAATGTAGCAGATAAAACTGTTTATCTTTAAGTATTCATCTTGCTGACTTGATAGTATATAACCCCAATAGCCCCAATGCTCTATTTCAGCATCAGCCTATTTTAACACAGTGATGTCATTTGATCTACTTGTCCAATAAAAGAATCACTTTTTAGCTTTGACCTAAAAATAGCCAAGTCGATCAGTTGGTCTACTGTTTGAAAAGATGTAATCAGTTTAAGATTACCTCTAATTTAAGACTCCCTCACTTTTAAAACCTGATTTTCTCAGATTTTTGGAGGTCTTACGTCATTTCCACTGTAGTGTAAAGGTCAGCTGGAAATGTGGGAGCAGAACGGATGGGGCTGGAGGTGTTAAATGACTCGGTAATCAACTGTATGTTGTAGGGAGAGCCGGTACCTGCTTCTCCTCACAGAGAACTATGAAGGTCTAAACATTCTGTCAGAGAACTTGCTGGCTGGCCGTCGCGTGGTGCGCATCTTTGGCAGCAGTTTTCCCAAAGACCAGGAGTACACACAGGTGAGGCAACAGTATGTTCATGACTTTTGAGAAATGTCTCAGTCATATTGTGTGTATTGAAGCCATTTCTAATCATATGATTGAATACTAGTTCAGTAGTTGCAGCTACCGAAGGAGCATGTGCAAGCTTTATTGTCATTCAATCAAGATGGCGTTTCAATTAAAGAAATTCTGTGATTGGTCAGATTGCCCCAACTCATTACAAATTACCGGTCATCAATTATCGATGAACACTAATTACAAAAGCCAATGATCACCTGCTGGCGAGGCGCATATGATACAACCTAAACTAGTCTTGGTTAGCTTTGAAGGTCATTTTACAAGTAGGAAATATGAAGGCAAACAAAAAACCGAGACCATAAGTTATGCAAAGTGATGACTTTGATTGTTTGACGTAAGTTAATGCATGAATTTGTCCGGGCTTCGTCAGGCAATGTTTTGGGATGGAAAGAAAATTGTTGCGAGTTTGCTGTCTAGAGACCAGTCAAAAAAGGAGGAAAAAATGTATGTGAAAAAACAAAAACAGGAGCAGAGTGATAAGATAGGAATATGGAAACACATTTCTTTGGGACTTGACCCTTGCAGGTAAGTGAACTGAAAGTACAGGAGTATGTGAACAGGACTGCACCAATTCGGTCTGTTTGCGACCACATGAAATCTTGAAAGAGATCGTTGTCAGATTGAATCACAATAACATTGAAAGGCTTCGAGGTTGTCATCGTGGATTGACGCCCTTCCACAGCATCATTTAAGCCTGACGGAACGAAGCGACGTCAGTCTTTAATGGAAGCTAGCCTATCAATGTATAATTGACAATATGTTGGATGCAGAAGTTCTTATGTAATTCGTTCAGATTTATGTAATTATCTCAAGTCACTATTGGACTCTCTTACCACAGGCACAATGAGTGACTGAAATTGTTGGAGGTAGCCCTTACAAAACTCTTCTTGAACTTGACATGAATTTTCTGATATGATGTAAAACTGAGAAAAAAAATCAAGTTTTGTTCTCACTCGAAGCTGATGTTAAGGTTCTTCGATCTTTTCAGATTTGCCGCAACATCAACCGCATCAAGGTGTGCATGGAGACAGGACAGACAGTGATCCTGTTGAACCTGGAGAACCTCTACGAGAGTCTCTATGACGCTCTCAACCAGGTCAGACTTTGCATTTCATATAAATTTGAAGAATTAGATTTTAAAGCCTGACATTTAAAATATTAAGTTCAGGGAAATGAATTGATGCTGATTTTGTTCCTGTCCACAGTACTATGCCAAGCTTGGTGGTGAGCGGTACGTTGACCTGGGACTGGGAACGCATCGCGTCAAGTGCAGAGTTCACAGAGACTTCAGGTAAAGTACAGCTTTGAGCGTGTTTCTGCAGAAAGTAAGGATGACTTGCACATTTATTATGCAGGGATGTTGGTAGGATTTATTTTCTTCAGCAAATATGGTCATAAAAGTTTCAGCAATTATCTGACATTTTTAGCAGTCTGTTTCTTTCTTCTGTGAACTCGTGTTGAAAATTATTCAAATATGAATTGTCTGCTGGATATCAACCCATAACATGATTAAGAAAGGAAAAATAAAAACAAAAAACAACAATCAAACACACAGAGAACAAAACAGCAAGAACAAGTTGCGGACTTTAGTATTAGTACCGCTATCACTATCACTGATCTGACCTGAGCACGAGGAATGCTCGACTTGTCAGAGTATGAGCAAAGTTTGTGAACTTGTTCAGACTGAATGGCCAGGTTCTGGAAGATCAGACTAGTACCCTGCATTATATAAAGAATCCTGTTTTAACATCACCATTTACACGTTTCCTGTTACTCGTCTCCAAAATGTCAATTGTTTAGCTCAAATAACTAAAAATAAGGCGATTTTAACGTCACAGCAATGTTGTTTATTCATTAAGGTGTGTCAAGGTTCATACGGTTTTAAAGATAAAAATGTGCAGTATTTGATCTCGCTATTGATTTCTGCAGTTCGACAATATTTTTGAAAATATTTTATGGGAAAAAAGCCAAATGCATTCTTTACTGTCTTCTCTGCCTGCTGTGAGTAAACCGGAATAAGTGTTGCATCATTATGTCAGCAACACTCATTTTAATGTTTTCAAAAAGTGCTATTGTTATTGTTATTGTTTTTAGTCTTCAGAATTGGAGTTCACCTGCAGACAAGCTTGGCTAATTTTTAGGTGGAGTTTTCATATTCCTCTTGTAGCTATGAATAAGTGAATATGGTTTAATTTTGTTGTTGCTCATTTGGTCCAGTGTCCCTGGACAGAGTAGCAGGTAGCAACAACCATAATGCATGGCACTCAAAAATGTTTCTTCGAATTGATTTTGGCTTTTGATTGAGCCTGTGCATTGATGTAATTGATACAGTACAACACCCCTTTTAAGATTAAGACCTTACAAAATGTTGGTGAAAATCAAGTCTTGAAAGAGATGAGGAAGTCTTAAAACGGAAGTAAATTTACAGACTTAATGAACAGTAAATCTGAAGTAAAAAAATCAAGGTCTTAAAAAGGGAAGGCCTTAAATCAAGAGGTCTTAAAAGGGGTTCCACTATCATCGCGGTTCCACTGGAGATTGTGTCACATGCATCTATCTCATGAGGATTATTGTTGAAGAGCTGAAGTTAAAATTGCTTGCTGTACCCATCTACATGGAGTTTCTTTTGGATATTCAAGAGAAATTCTGTTGGAATGAGCTTCATCATGCTAAGTGAGCCAGGCCTCCCTCAGCCTGGCCTAATAACATTAATTTGTCGATTTTTCATAATGATGTACTATTGTCCACATTTGCTTTTTTTCCCTCCACATAGACTGATCGTGGTGGCGGAGAAGCAGGTGGTGTACGACAAGTTCCCCATCCCGCTTATCAACCGACTGGAGAAACACTTCCTGACACTCAACAACATCATGACTGACGCTCAGCTGGCCATGGCTAAGAAGCTGGAGAAGTGGGCCAAGGACTTTGTCAAGAGCAACTCTCCGACCCGTGCCAATGAAAGGTAAAAGAAGAAATAAGGAAAATAACAGAAAAAGAGAGACCAAAAAAGTGCAACAACAAAAGAAATAAGTCGCATCAAACATTTTGTCAACTTGTTGGCCTGAAACTAAAAGATCGACTCTGAAAACCTGTCGAGACTACCAATACCTGGTTATAAGCCAAAACCAGTAAACCAAGACGGGTTGTGCTGGTCTCCATGAAACATGCTGAAGGTCTGGGGAGAGAATCGGTTGGGCAAAACTTGGTCACAACTTCAAGCCATAATCCAGAGGGATTATTAGGAGGGAGTTTTTTGGGCGGGGATGTAGCTCAGTCGGTAGCGCGCTGGATTTGTATCCAGTTGGTCGCTGTCAGCGTGAGTTCGTCCCCACGTTCGGCGCGAGATTTATTTCTCAGAGTCAACTTTGTGTGCAGACTCTCCTCGGTGTCCGAACACCCCCGTGTGTACACGCAAGCACAAGACCAAGTGCGCACGAAAAAGATCCTGTAATCCATGTCAGAGTTCGGTGGGTTATAGAAACACGAAAATACCCAGCATGCTTCCTCCGAAAACGGCGTATGGCTGCCTAAATGGCGGGGTAAAAAACGGTCATACACGTAAAATTCCACTCGTGCAAAAAAACCAAAAAAACCACGGGTGTACGTGGGAGTTTCAGCCCACGAACGCAGAAGAAGAAGAAGGAGGGAGTTTTATTGTATTAGATTATGATGCCATTATTTCTATTTCTATAGGAACAAGGAGGAAGCAGTGGGTGACGTGTTCATGGGCTACCATCCTGACACAGCCCCGGCCATTGTGCTCAAAGTCTGGGACAAACTGAACGTGGATAACAATCCTTCTGCTGAGCAACAGGTATAATAGCTAGTGTTCTTACTCATTCCTCTGTAATGCTGTCCTTGCAGTTTATTTCTAAGTACGTTCAGCACTTGCAGGGACACTTGGTACAGAGAAGGTGACTGCCATCCAAGTGGGAAGAGTGTTCATGTTTTCACTAGGGAGATTCAAGGACAGCACGTTTCGTTTTGCAGCTCGTTTCGTTTGGTGAATGAGTCACCCCGCGAAACGGAACGTGAAACGAGACGGCATAGGCCCCAGACAAGATTTAGATGTATTCACGTTTCGTTTCGGAATGAAGGAAGGGCGATAAATCTTCAAGTGAAATTATCACGTCTGTCCTCGATCAGAATGGAAAAAAAAACCCTAGGAGGTGGTCCAGAATCGGGCATACTTTGATTATTTTCAGTCCAAATAAATCACACAGACTTTGTTTATACAAAATCACATACGAAGCCAGAATAAAAATTCGATGCGATGACCTACTTCTGCTTCGCCATTTGCTTTCTTCACCATGAAGTTGGATAAATGTACCAGGATCAGCACCCTTCAAAATATTTCAGTTCACAACAGTTGTCTACCTCCAATGAACACATTCTCAGCGCTGAAAGACTGTGAAAGGGTTGATGAATCTAGCAATGCATAAAATGGCCAACAAATAAAACTGTTAGTGTGCAAAAATACTCACAAAAGTTGACGAAATATTGTTCGTTTTTTGGGGGTGGAAAACGTGACTGCGTTTTGACGTTCCACGTTCCGTTTCAGTTGACCTTCACCTTTCCAGCGAGAGACCCCCGAAATGATGACGTTTACCACAACTTCAAAACGAAACGTCCCGACGTTTCGTTTATTAAATCTCCCTAATGACTCCGCCATATGGGTAGTCATATTCCATCTTCCAAGGAGGTTTGTTGTTCATCTGGTTATTATCACAGTGAAGTTCATTCACCCATATGAAGTTGTAAATGTGTGTTTTTCTTGGAGAGTGTCAGGGCATATAGCTGTGGTGTGCACTGGACGCTATATGTCTGTGTGTAATATTAAGTTTTGTGTGTGACCACACCAGGTGCTGGAAGAGTGTCAGCGCATGTTGCTATGGTGTGCCACACCAGACGCTTTGGTGAGGTCCCAGAAGAAAGTGTGGAGTGAGGTCTACCTACAGGAGCAGCAACATGAACACCTACATCACTACCTGCAGGAGCAGCCTGAAGTGGTGATGGCACAGGCGAGTGACTTTTTTTTGGGTGTGATGCTGCCCACATTTTAGAGTAAAAATGGAGTATGGTGAGCTGTCTTTATGACAGGGTAGAAAGTGGCCACTCATGTCAATTCTATTCGCAATATATTTGACGGTACATGCTAGTTGTATAGTCCACAAATGCAGAAGAAGAAAAGTTCTGTCAATATAACACTTACCTCGACAGTACTATTCTTGCACATTATCTATTATAGGCCGAAAAAATTGGACAAAACGCTGAGTGGGTACAATTATCTCCCATAACCATGCGCCACCGTGGATCCCAAGCACTGTCCGAGTGCTTCCCCCTTACAGGATGTAGGTGGCGCGTCCTCTTTCTTTTTTCGCGCGTGTCAGACCGGCTGTGTTTCTGCTACGCTCCCGGATTATTTTGGACTAAGAGGCTTCTTTTCTGTGTGGACTATCACCTGTTGGATTATTGTGTGTTATTCCACTTCTGGCTTGAGGCTACGTTGTGTTTCCTTCAACTTGTGCCTCCGTTTTTGTGTGGCGGACTCGGCGTGCCTCCCGTCCTACTTCGTGGTGACCGGTCGTCTGCTTCTCGTTTCGCCGCATTCACTTGAGTATTGACCTAAATTTTCTTTGAATTTTGTTAATTCTCGGTCTTTAAGGGTACGTACAGGGCGAGGTAGGATGTCTCGTCCTGTTTTGGGCTCTGGTTCTACGGAACCAGAGTCTGCCGGGGGCAACCCTTCTCCGGGCGCCCAGCGTCATGTTTTACGCACGGAGAAGGGGACCTTTCGGCGCTCCGACTCTCCCTCCCCAAACGCTTTGCGTTTGCGGCGAGGGAGGGCGGAGAAAGCCTGTTTGAGCAAGCTCAATGCGAGCTTGCTCAAACAGGCTGGGCTTGAGCCTGGGACTTCGGGCGGGGCTGCGCCGTCGAAGGTTCGGGGAAGGTCGAGGGGAAAGAAAAAGCTTCTTTCTCCTTCTCCTTCAGTGGAACAGGCTTCCCCCCCTTCGACGCCGTTGTCCGGCCCTCAGTCTCAGGCTTCAGCTCCTCCCGGTTTCAAGCCTGGGGGGAAGGTTCCTTCTCCTCCCTGGCTCGAATCCGGGGGCAGGTCGATTCTCAACCCTCTTTGGGGGTTGGTGAATCCGATCTAGGGGCTACTGGAGAGACTCAGGTTTTGACAGCCAACGGCCATACCACGTTGAAAACACCGGTTCTCGTCCGACCACCGAAGTTAAGCAACGTCGGGCCCGGTTAGTACTTGGATGGGTGACCGCCTGGGAACACCGGGTGCAGTTGGCATTAAAATCTTCCTTTTCCGGTGCCTCTCCTGTGCCCTCCTCGGTTTCCACCGCTGTGGAAGCCAGGAGGGACACGGGTCCTCCTCTGAACTCCCTCGCTGGGTCGTCTGCTGCTGTTTCGACAGTAGTTTCGGCCTCCTGGGGGGGGAGATCGGAGGAGATGACGGGGTCTCTGAATTCCCTCCCCGCTGGGGTTGGGATGCGAATTGACCCCGTTCAGGGCGGTCCTGTGGGGGCAGGGGTTTTCAGGCTTCGTGCCTACGACCACTGCTACTACGGTTCCCTCTGACGTCCGTGTGACTGGTGGCTGTCCCTCTTGATAAGACGCTCCGGCCGACTAGTTACTGGACGTGGAGGTGTTCGACAGAACGTGGTACTTCTGTCGAATGGTCAGGGCGACGGGAACATTGTTTCTGTTGCTCAGACCGACACCTCCGACCGGACCGTCTTGACCCCACGCCATTCCTTAGCGTCTGGTGTTCGGGTGACGGATGGTCCGGACCAAGGGTCCGGAACGTTCCAGGCTTACGGGTCGGGATCGAACCGGACCCACGGGTCCCGACTGGACTTGACCTCCGGGTTTGGTCCGGACGGGACCCATGGTACGGGACCGTACCGGACCTTAGGGTCCGGTGCGGGACAGTACCTCTGGCCCTTGCCGGACCCCCGGACCTACGGGTCCGGATGGTACGGTACGGGACCAGTGGTTCGGTCGGGACCGGACCACCCGACCACCTCTGTTGGTCTGGGTGGTCTGGCACCGAACCGGAACACACCGGACCACCGGACCTACGGGTCCGGATGGTACGGTACCGGACCAGTGGTCCGGTCGGGGCCGGACCACTCGACCACCTCTGTTGGTCCGGCACCGAACCGGACCATGCCGGACCTACGGGTCCGGATGGTACGGTATGTCCACGTCCGGACCGAGCCGCCCGAACACTTCTGTGGGTACGGATGGTTCGGTACCGAACGGGACCTACGGATGCTACGGGACCGGACCGAACCTACGGGTTCGGATGGTCCGGTACCGGACCAGTGGTCCGGTCCGAGCCGGACCACCCGACCACCTCTGTTGGTCCGGATGGTCTGTCACCGAACCGGACCATATCGGACCTACGGGTCCGGATGGTACGGTAGGTCCACGTCCGGACCGAACCACCCGAACACTTCTGTGGGTACGGATGGTTCGGTGCCGTACGGGACCTCCGGATGGTACGGGACCGGACCACAGGACCGGACCACCCTACCGGATCGGTCCGGACCACCCGACCACCTCTGTTGGTCCGGATGGTCTGGCACCGAACCGGACCTACGGGTCCGGATGGTACGGTATGTCCACGTCCAGACCGAACCACCCGAACACTTCTGTGGTTACGGGTGGTTCGGTGCCGAACGGGACCTCCGGATGGTACGGGACCGGACCTACGGGTCCGGATGGTCCGGTACTGGACCGGTGGTCCGGTCCGGACCGGACCACCCGACCACCTCTGTTGGTCCGGATGGTCTGGCACCGAACCGGACCACCGGACTTACGGGTCCGGATGGTACGGTGTGTCCACGTCCGGACCGAACCACCCGAACACTTCTGTGGGTACGGATGGTTCGGTGCCGAACGGGACCTCCGGATGGTACGGGACCGGACCGGAACACCGGACCGGAACACCGGACCACCCTACCGGACCGGTCCGGACCACCCGACCACCTCTGTTGGTCCGGATGGTCTGGCACCGAACCGGACCTACGGGTCCGGATGGTACGGTATGTCCACGCCCGGACCGAGCCACCCGAACACTTCTGTGCGTACGGAGGGTTCGGTGCCGAACAGGACCTCCGGATGGTACCGGACCTACGGGTCCGGACCTACGGGTCCGGACCTACGGGTCCGGACCTACGGGTCCGGATGGTCCGGTGCCGGACCACCCGACCACCTCTGTTGGTCTGGATGGTCTGGCACCGAACCGGACCATACCGGACCACCGAACCTACGGGTCCGGATGGTACGGTATGTCCACGTCCGGACCTAACCACCCGAACACTTCTGTGGGTACGGTGGTTCGGTGCCGAACGGGACCTCCGGATGGTACGGGACCGGACCGGACCGGAACACCGGACCACCCTACCGGACCGGATCGGCACCCCCCGACCGGACCGGACCATTTCTTTTCTGATCAGACCCGATGGGTTCCTGTTCAGTCTATAAATGGCGGGGGTTCGTTGGCTGGGCTGACCCAACAGTCGCAGGGTTGTTGTTTTTCTCCCCCTTCGGCTGCTGGAGACGTTTCGTCTTTGGGGCAGGGGTCTTCGCGGCCTCTTGCTTCTGTGGGCGTTTCTTCACAGCCTGCTTCATCGCTTTCGGCTCTTCCCCCTCAAGCTCCCTACACTCCTGCTTTTGAGGAGTTGTCGGGAAGTGAAGAGGAGAGTGAGTCGGAGGACGATGGGGAGGAGGATCAGGGTCACCCTGAGGTTAACACTGATCCTCTACCCTTGCCGGTTTCTGATGGAACTTCCGAAGCTATGCTTCGTACTTTCCAACAGTACATGACAGACATCACGCGGCGTCTTGACGTCACGGATGCCTCTCTTAAGCGTCTGTCGTCTAGTGTTGACACACAGGACGTGGACCCGGGGTCTGAGGACGAGAGGCAGGAGGCTCGTCCTCGCACAGCTAGAAGGACGTTTGAACAGTTTCAGGACGTCCTTCCCTGAGACGCCCTCTCGTCCTTTGAGTCCGCTTCGGCCCGGGCGCGGGAGGCTCACGCCGCGTCTGCCGGCGGCTCGTTTTTGAACGATCCGTCCGCCGGCAATTCGCGTTCCACCCTAGTCTTAGTGCCACGGTGGAAGCGGCAGCACATCGCCTGAGGAGTACAGATTCACGTGCAAACGCGACTTATGTTCCTCGGGAGGACGCGGGTTCAGTGCCATGCTTTCCTTCGGGAGGCGCACCTCCACTGTTTCCTCGTGTCCAATCTGTTTCGTTCCTCCCTTTTCCCTTTGACTCTCGAACTCTCCCTTTCCAGACTTCGAGTGTTTAGGGTGGGGCTGACGGTGATGTGTTCGTTGGGGAGGTGCCTTCGGTCAAGAAGGTGGAACTGAGCTCTGCTTCGTTCCACAATCTTGAGGCCACCGTTTCTTCCACAGTCGAGGCCCAATCACAGGCCTTGACATGGATGAGCACGCTGTCCACACTGTTGGACCCTCCCGATCGGGCAGAGTCCGATTCCACTCGGGTCCTTGACACGGTTCGAGTGGATCGGGCTTTGCATGCCGTGCGATCGTGCGTGACGTCTGCGGCAGAATTGGCCATTGGAACACGGGTCCACTTTATTGGCCCTGTTCCGTGATCATTTTCTGCCTACTTCTATAGTGCCTCCGGATATGAGGAAGAGTCTGAGGAACACGTTTCCTCAGCCTTCTTCCCTCTTTCATCCGGACACTGTTCGTTCTGTGGTGGAGTCCACATGCCAGAGGAACACTGATTCTCTGATGGTTGGCCTCGCTGCTTCGGCGACGGCGGCGGGGAGTAAGAGAAGTGCTACAGTCACCTCTAGCTCCCAGCCTCAGAAGAAGAAGAAGAAGAAGCCAGGCTTCTTCCTCCTCTTAGGCGCCTGTTGCGTTCCCAAGCAAGACGAAGGGTGCTCAGACAGGTAAAGGGAAGCAGCACCACCAGGGGGGGTGGTCGCAAGCCTGCGCCTGCCCGCCAGCAGAATTTTCAGTGAGTCCCGGCCCTACTTTGACGCCCCCCTCAAGTTGCCCCTCTTTCGTCCGTCGGTTCCCTTTTTCGGGCCCGCGGCATGTGGGGCAGACTGGTCTCCAACCAGTTTTTCTTGAGGGTGGTGTGGTCGGGGTTTTCTCTACCGCTGTCGTCACAACCTCCATTGTCCGCTCTACCCTGGACGTTCCCCCCTCCTCGAGACCCTGCCAGATGGCAGGCTCTTCAGGACGAGGTGAACTCGTTGGTCGAGAAGAAGGCGGTCTACCCCCTTTCTCAGCCTTCTCCGGGGTTCTGCTCCCGCCTGTTCACCGTCCCCAAAAAGGACGGCCGGTTCAGGCCGGTGTTGGACCTCTCCACCTTGAACTTGTACCTTCACAGGTGCAAGTTCAAGATGGAAACCCCTTCGTCGGTCCGGTTGGCCATCCGGCCAAACGATTGGGCCATGTCTGGGACCTCCAGGATGCTTACTTCCACATCCTGGTGGCCCCGGGGTACCGACATCTGCTCCGGTTCGTTTGGGAGGGCACAGTGTTCGAGTTTCGGGCCCTCCCATTCGGCCTGTCCTTGGCCCCTCTGATTTTCAACGGGGACAACAACACCACATGCTTAGCTTACCTTCGCCACCAGGGGGGCACCAATTCTCGGTCCCTCTCCCTGTTGGCGGAGGAGATTCTGCTCTGGTGCCAGACCAATCAGGTCCGGATGTCAGTCCAGTTCGTTCCGGGGAAACTGAACGCCCTGGCCGACATTCTCAGTCGGGGCGATCAGGTTCTCTCCACAGAATGGACCATCGCTCACAACGTTCTACAGCGTCTGTGGGCAAGGTGGGACCGTCCTCTGATCGATCTGTTCGCAACTCGATTCAGCGCTCGGCTTCCCAGGTACGTCAGCCCCTTTCGAGACATGAATGCGTTCCACTTGGACGCATTCACTCTCTTGTGGAGGCTCCTCGATGCTTACGCCTATCCCCCGACATCTCTGATTCCGAGGGTGCTGGCAAAATATCTGCAGGAACGACCAAGACTGATTTTGGTCGCGCCTTACTGGCCAACAGCTCCGTGGTTTCCAGATCTTCGCGGTCTCACCCACGTAGACCCTCTACCTCTGGATCTGGACGGGGGAGGTCTGCTCCAGCCTCGATCATGCCTCCCTCATCCACGTCCAGAGAGTCTGTGCTTGACCGCATGGCTCTTGTGCGCTCCAAACTGCTTGCACTAGGATTGCACAAGAGTTCAGTAGAGTTTTCCTTGAACGCTAAGAGGCGATCAACTAATCAGCTCTACGACTTACGCTGGAGAGCTTGGGCCACCTTCGCCTTGTCCAAGGGGATAAAGCCGCTTTATCCCTCAACACAGGACTTGGCCAACTTCCTGGTGGAAGTGTATCAAAAGAAGAGTCTTTCTTCTAAGACTCTTCTTGGATACAGATCTGCCATCGCTTCCACGATTGCGGCCGCTACTGGTCGCAGACCTGAACACTTGATCAGGTCCTCCCTCATCGCTAATGTCCTTTCGGGTATTAGCAATGCAGCGGTGTCTAAACCTCGGGTTTCATTTCCCAAGGGGGATGTCTTTCTGGTCCTCAAACTCCTGCGTAGCAATGAGTTTGAACCCCTGGCAGGCATCAGTATCAAGTTGCTGATTTTTAATTGTTCCTCATCGCTTTAGCCACTTGCCGTAGACTCAGTGGTATTCAAGCTTTGAGTGGCCTGGACTTTGACATTGAGTTCACCACACAGCAGTGGTTGCCAGCATGGTCACGTCAGTCTAAGGTTTGTTTCTTGGGTATATTTTCTTTTACGGTAGTACTGTTCGAAAATTGCCTGGGTATCTTAATCCTTGGATTTAAGTGATTTTGATTAAGGAGTTTAATACTCTACATATCACCCTCACACCACTCTGGTATTCTGTGCAAGAATAGTACTGTCGAGGTAAGTGTTATATTGACTGTAAGGCTTCTTTTTAAGCCTACTGTCTATATGATACTTACCGAGACAGTACTATTAGAGTTTCCCTCCCGCCTCCCCTCTTGATATGTTATGGGCTTTTTGAGGGTCTGCAGCTCATAAAGAAAGAGGACGCGCCACCTACATCCTGTAAGGGGGAAGCACTCGGACAGTGCTTGGGATCCACGGTGGCGCATGGTTATGGGAGATAATTGTACCCACTCAGCGTTTTGTCCAATTTTTTCGGCCTATAATAGATAATGTGCAAGAATAGTACTGTCTCGGTAAGTATCATATAGACAGTAGGCTTAAAAAGAAGCCTTACATTCTCTCTAAGTATTCCAGTCCATCCCTTTCTGTAGTCTTTCTTCCCGTGATGATACCGTTTGATATCATTTAAGTGACCAGGAGATGTGTGCAAAAGATGAAATAGCATACAGAATTTCATTTTTCTTCTCAGAAACATGAAAACACCATAAGACATCATAACAATATAGTCTGTGGTCTGTTTATTCTCATCAGTCAAAGAGGTTTAGGCATGAAAGGATTTTTGGTTAAGACGTTTCTGTGACAATTGTGTGACGTGTATAGGTGACGACCCACTCCAAGCTGCTGACAGAACAAGAGAGAGTGGAGCTGTGTGAGAGTCTGCCAGGTGTCAGCTCCATCACCCTGCTGTCTCTGCAGGCCTTTGACACCGAGCAGCAGTTCTGCCAACAGCTCAGGTACCTTTTGGCAATACAGTGGACACCCCCACCACCCAACCCAGCTTTTTTATTCCTAACGTCTGAGTTGACCTCCATTTGAGGACTCTTTTAAAAACCTGATTTTCTCAGATTTGTGTAGGTCTGTAAAGGGGAGGTTTCAGTCTGTAGTTTGACATTCAATTCCTTGTCTGTCTCAACTGTCTGACAATATCTAGTCACAGTCTTTATGGGTCTTTGTTGTAAAGTGTCAGTACATGTATTTCAATCTCGTTGTGTTCCAGACTGTTTTTCACTGACGACCAGGCGGGCCAGAAGCTGCTGCTAGTGCAGTGTGACAGTGGGGACTTGAACCAGAACCTGATCAAGTGTGCCCAGTACTGCATGCAGGACTTGCAACCGCCAGACTCCACGCAGCATCACGTGGTCTTCATCATCCAGCTGCCCCGCATCGCTGGTGCCTGCTTCACCGGATTCCTGGTGGGTAGAGGGATGGCTTAGCTTTGTTTCTTTTTTAATGCTTATTCTGTAGTTCGGTTTTGATTAGGTTAGCAATGATAGACTTCCTTGTGATGGGTAAAACCTTCTCAACCACATACGTTTTCAGAAGTACGCTATGCAGTGATTGCTTTTCCTCGAAATTTCAGGTATTTTACTTGTGAAAATCTTAAAATGCTGGAAATGAAATTTGACAAATAGTCATGCACACTGGTTCATTTTTGAGTCACTTGAGAAAAAGTGACTCTATGTAATCGGTCAGTGTTAGTCTGTCCGGCCGGCCGGCCGGCCGGCCGGCCGTCCGGCCGGCTGTCCGGCCGGCCGTCCGTAGACACCACCTTAACGTTGGACTTTTCTCGGAAACTATCAAAGCGATCGGGCTCATATTTTGTTTAGTCGTGACCTCCAATGACCTCTACACTTTAACGATGGTTTCGTTGACCTTTGACCTTTTTCAAGGTCACAGGTCAGCGTCAAAGGAAAAATTAGACATTTTATATCTTTGACAAAGTTCATCGGATGTGATTGAAACTTTGTAGGATTATTCTTTACATCAAAGTATTTACATCTGTAGCCTTTTACGAACGTTATCAGAAAAACAAGGGAGATAACTAGCCTTTTCTGTTCGGCAACACACAACTTAACGTTGGGCTTTTCTCGGAAACTATAAAAGTGACCGGGCTCAAATTTTATGTGAACGTGACTCATTGTGTTGTGAATAGCAATTTCTTCCTGTCCATCTGATGCCTCATATAATATTCAGAACTGCGAAAGTGACTCGATCGAGCGTTTGCTCTTCTTGTTGGCTCACGTAAGTGTAGCCTATGCGATGCTAACTTTTGTCTGTCTGTGCGTGCGTGCGTGCGTGCGTGCGTATGTATGTATGTATGTATGTATGTATGTATGTATGTCTGTGGTAGAAACTTTAACATTTGAAGACGTCATATTACATTGACGTCACATTATGACATACGAGGGTTAGACGTCACGCGATGGAATTACTGAAAGTCTCGGTGATTGTTATTTTGAGCGGGCCGAGACTATTTGGCAGTCGTGTCCATGTAAGTAGGCTACATGCAGACAGACAGATCTAGATCTAGTGTCTCGCTTTCTTGCACAGTTTCACCTATGCTCTTTCTGTGTGTGTGTGTGTGTGTGTGTGTGTGTGTGTGTGTGTGTGTGTGTGTGTGTGTACTGTGTGTGTGTACTGTGTGTGTGTATGTGTGACGGAGTGATTGAGTTTGTGTTACTGTTTGTCGATTTCTTACGTGAGCCTTGAAGGCTTCGCCTCTTGTTTTTAAATGGATGATTTTTCTACCCAGAGTGGTAACTTGCACTCCCCATTGATTCACAAACAGCATGTCCATAGATATTTTTGATGAATAACAGATACCTTACTAAGCATTTCTTACAAAAATTAACTGTTGTTTACTCAGAGTGGGGACTGGCACTGCCTGCATATTGACGAATTGCGTGCAACAGAGCTCCCCCTACCCCCAATTACTCTTCTGGGGCAGCACACGCCTGCCCAGCTCATTATGGCGTGCGTACCTACCACAGACCCGGAACACATCAACAGCAACAACGCCAACCACAACAACAACAGCCTAAACCAACAGCATGGCCCCATGATCTGGGAAGAAGGGGAAGAAACTGGAGATGGAAGACAGCCTGAAGAGGTAAAGGCATGGCTGAAACTAAGTTCTGAATTTAGTAGTGCCACACAACAACAATAACAACCATTCAGGAAATCACCAGTTTCTGCAAGTTTTTTGGGGTGTTTTTTTTCTACTTCTGCTCTTTAGTCTGATGGACACTCCAGTCTCCCTGACAAAAGGAGCAGTACATCGTAGGTCCTCCAGACTGCTTGCTTTAGAGTTTCAGGGGTTCACTTGGGTGAGGTCTGGGCCAGGTCCTCTTTATGAACTCCTTATAGAGCATGCAGGATGCAGGGGCACAGCTAGCTAACAGCGCTGCTTCTTATGGTCGATGCAGAGTTTTGAAGAAAGTCTTATGTTCTTGTTTTTTTCTGTTTGATATTTTGTACAATAAACTGCTACTCGTACCTGAAGTCACTTGAAGGAATTTGTGAGAGATGGGATGGCTTCTCTGTCAAGTAATTCATTGATTGAAGGATACTGCTTGATTGATTTGTTGATGAATAGATCGATGGATGGATTCTATTTTCTATAATTTCTCCCTCTTTAAGAAATTTTCCATCATACATGTATGTTGTTTGTTTCACCAGATGGAGGTGGATGTAGAAGATGTCCAGGTGCAGCTGGACGCTGGAGTTAGCGCCACCATTGAGGCAGCTGTCAAAGGCGTGGAAGAGTGCCCACCCCAGGGATTTGACCCCCAGTATGTCAGGCATCTCTTCACCACCACTGTACAGGCTGCAGTGGCACTGGTCAGGGACAGTGAAGACAGCACAGCATGCGCCACTCACAGAATTACTATCATGCTAAAGCTGATTGAAGGTACGTGAAGAGCAGGGCTCTCTTTTATTTGTGTGTCTCCACTGTAGGTCAAATGAGTGGCTCAGGATGTTTTTTTCTGTTCTTTTCTGACTAGTCAGGGCAATCAGGAGAGTCTCAAGTAGGTTTCAATGGTCAACCGGTGACAACAAAATTTACATTGAAGTTCTGTCAGATGTTCACTCATGTTTTTTGCACAAGTGGGTTTTTATGTGTATGACCGTTTTACCCTGCCAATCAGGCAGCATGCTGGATATTTTTGTGTTTCTATAACTCATTAAACTCTGACATGGATTACAGGATCTTTTCAGTGCACACTTGGTCTTGTACTTGCATGTACACACGAAGGGGGATAAGGCACTAGCAGGTCTGCACATGAGTTGACCTGCGATGTCAGTAAAATCTTCCCCCTTAACTCACCAGCGAGGACGGGGTTTGAGTCCGCGACCTTCCGCATAGGGAGCTAGATATATGAGAAACTTAGCGTGCTTCTAGCTTCCAGGGTTCCGTGACCTTGAGACATGATGAAAGTCTGGTTGACATAAAAATTACAAGGTCATTATGGGTTCAACTTCAGTTAAAAAGATATTGAGAAATTGTCATTTTGTTGTATGTACTAATAAGCTGGAGCTTTGAGACTAAAAGCACTTTCAGGATTTGTTGACCTGTACACTTGACAGAAGCCTTGTTGACCCTCTTCAAATCACAAGGTCATGGTGGGCCAAGTTTGGGTCAACAAACGAAAAAGAAGAAATATGGCATTGTCTCTTTTATTTCAGAAAACTCAGATTTTTTTGCTGGACTACACAAGCTGGTGGGTAGTATTCTACAACAGAAAGAACTGCGGGCTTATGAAGCAGAGCGCTGGCTCTCCAAAGAGGCTGCCAAACTGGATGCTATCAAGAAGGCTGGAACTTTCAGGTGTGTACAGCAAGGTTTTTACCAGCTTGTAGAAGTTTAACACAAAAAATGTAGATAAATGCTGGGATCCTTTTCGTTGCTTTATCTTACCATACATCCTGCTGTGGTTGTTTTCAGACGTGCATGGATGCAGTATCTGGAAAACAAAGTGGTGCCTGTGCTTGCCGGTGCAGTTGCCTACCTAGACACCAACCACAACCTGAACATTCTTTACAATGCTCACACCTCCAGCTGTGACCCTCCCCAGCTCTCCCCCCAGGACACTCCCACACCTGAGTGGGTGGGGCAGCTGTGGCTGGGCGTGCTGCAAGGTGTGTGTCAGCTCAACTACAAGCAGCTGATGTCCCTGTCCGAAAAGGACGAGCTTGACGAGTTCACTGTGCGCCACACAGGGGCTGCTTCTCTCCCTTTTTCTGCTTGTCTCCCCTTCTCCTGGCTGCTGTGGGAGCTGGTGGACAGCGCCATCTGTGAGGCCAAGAAAATCCAGGGTAAGTTGTGTTCTCATGTCATAATAGTAGTTCCTGGATTGTCTTGAGCTGTGTCGCTGTTACAGCATTGGCTGTTATGTCAGGACCCTCTGATGAAATTTCACCTCAGAATAAGGGACAAATTTTCTAGTCCCTTTGCATGTTAATCTGTCTCCCTGTCATGAAAGGACACCTTACAATGTACAAACATTTGCTTGATCTTACATCCATCAGTAATGAGGTGCAATTGCGTCATCAAAACATCCAAATCTCCGCAATTTCGCTGATTTCAGCGAAAGCAAAACTTTTTTCTTTTTTTTAAACTATAAATTGTGAACTGTACATGTCTCGAAACTACCATGTTTTATATTTTAACCCAGGTGAGAGGCACAACATAGTGTTCTTCTTTACATGCACTATTTTCTTTCACCAGAGGGGGTTACATTCATATTTGCAAGGCCAAAATGCTTCAGCTTCTGGGGGCATTGCCTCTAGATCTCCACCAGAGGCTCTGCCCCTGCAACCCCGGCGTTTTTTAATTCGTTGAAACTCATTCTTCCTTGAATAGATTGCCTGATACAGCATGTTGTTGTTGTGATTCACAAACCTAGTATCTCAATTTTTGCCATTTTGAGAAAAACAAAAATAACTGTTTTGAAAAATCACCGCTTCAAATATAACTTTAATTCACGGGTTGATATTTTCTTTAAAACAGTGCAACAGCAGTCTTAGTTTGTGTTAATGTCAGTTGTAAATTATATTCGATACAATTGCAAAAATATTGAGATATTGGAGTTTTTCATCCAAAGAGTCATCCAGAAATGGTAAAAGTTTGTCACCTAACCATTAGTGGCCACTTTCATTATGTAGTTTTGCACGCTAAAAACACAACAGCAGCAACCTCGTATCTTCCAAATTTTGACATAGTTTTAATTTCGTCCAAGTTTGGCACAAAAACCTTGTAAGTTTAACTAAAGTGGGGGGTTTTGGTGCTCATTTGGAACAAATGAAGATACAAGTTTTCTTCTCAAGAACTTTTCTCACTGTAGAAAGCAGTTGGAGATTAATTGAGCTTATCTCACAACATAGGCAAAAAAATAAGGGAGCTAACTATTGTTTTAGTTCCAAAACCTCAAAAATTTAGATACACTTATTTATGAAACTTATAAACCCAGATGCAAGTCTATAATTGTACAGACTATGTTTGCAATTTGCAATATCCTTTTAAAGTTTGCTTACATATTTATACTCAATATTGGAGACACAGGTAACATCCATAAATTCATCCTGCAGCTAAGGGTGTCCTCTCTCAATGGGTAATCTACTCTACATAGTTACCCGCTTGATTCTGTTCCTAGGTGATTTACGGGACACAGCAGGGGACGTGGTGGAGAAGAATTCTCTTGGCAGGTGTGCGCAAAGAGCTTTGGGCAACTCTGAGGAGAACCTGCAAGACCTGTTTGATCTGTACACGTGTGACCTGCTGCACTTCACCTTTGTTTTGAGTGATTCACAGCATAAAGTTAGTGACATTTAAATGTGTGTGTGTGCCTGTCTCTTGTCACACCGCAAACACTTCATTTCTGCTCCACTATGCCCAGTAGTAGTTCTGTGAATGGGTGTAGAAAGGCTTGAAAAAGCTACCTATCAGTTTTATAGTGCCAAGCATGATGATGATGATGATGATGATGATGATGATGTTGCTGATGATGTTGATAATGATGATGTTGATAATGATGATGATGATAACATTGATGATGAAATGTCCACAGTTGCTGTGTGGGTGTATAAAGAAAGGCCTACAACAGCTACACATCAGCCTGGCAGAGCTGGGACTGGGGCGGGGTGTGGTGGCGCTACATATGCTGGTGGAACAGATGCGAGGGCGACTGCAGGCGGTGCTGGACATGTCGGGTGTCAGGCCAAACGCTGTGGAGGCACTGAGGGTCGGGTCTGCAGGACCCTTAGCTCAGCTGCTAAATGCTCCAGATGAAATGGTATGCTTTGCTCATTGTCATAGTTTTATTTGTTCGTTTGTTGTCTTTTTTGGATTATTTTAGCCAGGAATCGTCCACATGTAAGGCACACATGGGAAGACACAGCACTTGAGGTATTGGTCTCTCTAGCTTTGCTGAGTGAAGGCATTTTTGCAGTAGAAGTGTGACTTAGATCGCACCAGTTTGGTCGACTTTAGGTAAGCAGCTACAAGAGGACTGCAATTTCAGGACACTTCAGTGGGTGCCAAAGGCGTCATATCCTGATGGGTTCCACTGTACTTGCTTTTAAACAGTGAACCTCTGAGGCTTCCAATTAAGACCAAGAAAAAAAAGTTAAAAATACAGATTTTGAATTCATCATTTTGTTGGACAGACGGAGGACATAGCTATGCTGAGGCTTCTTGTGGAAGAGCTGCAGCCTCGCCCTAGTCAGCTGGACGAAGAGAGAGGCGTGACCGAGTGGACTGAGCACTACAGCTCTGTGGCCCCTGTGGTGCTGCGCCTCTTGACCGACAGTGAGGACGTGCCTGGTCATTCCCAACAGTTAAGCGCCTCTGCAGAAGGAGCGCAGGAAGAAGCTTTAACTCTTTCCTATGGGGACAGGTGCCGACAGCAGCTGATGGCCATCAAGTGAGTTCTTTTCTTCCATCTTTCTCTCACTTTGACCCCTCGCTCATTCTTTTTCATTCTCTCCATCTCCTTCACTTGTTAACTTTCCTACCCTGTTCTAGATCTCTCGCCCTTAGTCTCTGTCTCCCCAGACATAGAAGCAACACCCATCTGCTCTCAGGTTATTGCTAGTGTGCATTTTGAACACTTTTTTTGTTATGTCCACCAGTTCTAGTAGACTGTTATGATAGTGTTGTGCACTTGTTCTTGAACAATTTGTCAGTGTACATGACACAGTTCTTACCATTTGCAGGTGCCTGTGGACACGTGCTACCACACTAAAACTCTTCCTGGACTTTGTGGGCCCATTGAAACAGGGGCCTGAGAAACTTCGCAAAGCGCTTCGCAGCATCAACATGAAACTGATGTGCAAGGTATGATCACATTTGGTTCAGATCCAATCATTTACTGGGAAATATGTGATCTAGCCCTACCTACTCCAACCACCATCATCCCCCATCTGTTTATCTTACTGGTTTTAGTACGCTAACATTTGCTGTTGTAAATAGGAAAAATGATAATATTGAAACTACATGTATTGCAGCCTTAAGGTGTTACGAGTGTGTTCGGGTTGCGGTTCTTGCTCATGTTTATACTCACCGAGTTACTTCCCTTGGATCTGGATCTGGATCTGGATCTGGATAACCCGCCTGGGTTGGTGGTTTGCGGGTGCGAATGCGTATACGCACGGTTCAGTGTGCTTTCGCGAAAGGGTGTGTCATATGCACGGCTAGAACCAAGATACTTCTTGATTTCAGTAAATAGTTTCATTACATGTCAACTAGTTCGTTTTTAAATGATTTTTTAGAGATCGCCAAATGGTATTGTGTGAATAACATCATTCGATCGATTGTACGCACGGCGCCGTGCTTCTAGTAGCTCAGTCCATTCCTTCTTTCCGGTGTGGAAACAGTCGTGTTTCTGGCGAAAGAATCGGCGTTTTCAACTCGCCATATCTTCATATTCATTCGGACTAGAACAACGAAATATAAATTTCTTGTAAAAAAAATCCCGAGCCTTGCGACTCTGGTAGTCATTTTTCTTACGCGAAGCGGCCTTTGGTAGGTACGACAGTTTTAGTCACCCAAGTATATATCTAAAACGCACGTGGACGAGTTTTCAATGGCGTATTTGAAGTCTGTGAATGTTGTGATTACAAATCATTTCGGGGCACCCCTCAGTCTATACGTACAGACAAACAAATTGCATGGAACGAAAGTTGAGAGGCTGGACTGTAAGTTGTTGTTTTGACTTCTACAAATCTCGCAGGTCTTTTATGCAAAACAGACTCAAAATTGCATTGTTCACGCAAGTGTAGATGACGAGACTATCGAAGGAATGGAATACACTTGCCTACAGATATAATAGACAGACACTGTCTATTTATATCTATGACTTACCCTAGCCCATATGTTAGAATAAAGAACATACTTTGCTCTTTTGAATGATGTATGATTTGGCACTGTACACAGGATTTTAGACCTGCCCCCGAAGTGATTTTTCCATAAACCCGTCAAAAAGCTCACTCTGTTTTGGCCGTAAAAAGCGCCCAAATGAAGTCAATTTCTAACCTGTGTCGTGTGTTCGAAGGAGTACATCTCAGCGATGCCATTGCCTTGCAACCTCAAAGAAATATATTTTAATAACCCGCTAAATGAACGTTTTTTTAGTGTGAAATAAAAGCCGGAGATTTGCTTCGTTTCTTTGCTGCGACACAAAACCAAAACCAACTATAGATCTGCGGTGACATTATGAGTTCGTTTTCGACATTGCAGTGAAGTTGCGTGGATCTTCGACGATTCCCGTTCGGTTTAATGTGGATAGAGCTTTGATTGAATGTAACTGCTTTGAAAAGTTACAACATGAGTCCTTGGGATCGATGTTTTTCGGTAAACTTCTTCGTATCCTTGACTTTACTTTTGACTTGAACAGATCCAGATCGGCTGGGGCTGTTGATCGCCTACACAGATCTATATGAAGTTGACTCGACACGGCGAACCGCCGAATCCGTGCCCTCTCGTCGGTCCTACCCCCAAATCCCTTACCAGCCTCAGACCCCACCTCACCATTCTAACCTCACTGGCGTACTATGTGTGATTATCCCTTCCTCATGAAAGAGAAAGTGGAGAAAGGGGAAAAATGAAGATTTTTTCTTACTACATATAGTACACAACAGTCAGGGATTGTTGACATGTACATTGTCAAGAGGTCAAAACAAATTTTAAAAGCTGTTGGACATTGCACTAGTGTTGCTCTAATCAAGGCGAGTCTGGAACAATAGGTCCACCCCACCAAAAAGTCAACATGGAATTAGTTATGATTTTTTTGCCTTTTTGCTTGGGTACGGCCAAGTCAAAAAGGTGAATAGTCATAACAAGTTCAGTTTGGGGTCTTTTTCAAATCTGTTTGCTGCATCTTTTCTGTGACCATTCTGGCTATGCACTGACAGTCAAAAAGTGAAGAAGGGAAAAATGAAGATTTTGGGTGTTGTTTTTTTTTGGACAAATTTTGAATAAGGGAAAAATGAAGATTTTGGGTGTTGGTTTTTTTTGACCAATTATTTTTAAGTCCAAAAAAGATGAGAAATATTCATAACAAATTCAGTTTTGAGTCTTTTTCAAATCTGTTTGATGCATCTTTTCTGTGACCATTGTGGCTATGCACTGACATACAAATAAGTGGAGAAAAGGGAGAAATGAAGATTTTTTATTACTGCACAACAGTCAGGGATTAGGGTTACATGTTTACATGTACATTGTCAAGAGGTCAAAACAAATTTTAAAAGCTGTTGAACACTGCACTAGTGTTGCTCTAATCAAGGCGAGTCTGGAACAATAGGTCCACCCCACCAAAAAGTGAACATGGAATTAGTTATGATTTTTTTTAGCCTTTTGGCTTGGGTACGGCCAAGTGAACAAGGTAGGAAAGGTTAGAAATAGTCATAACAAGTTCACTTTTGGGTCTTTTTCAAATCTGTTTGCTGCATCTTTTCTGTGACCATTGTGGCTATGCACTCAAAGTAAAAAAAAGTGCAGAAAGGTGACAAATGAAGATTTTTTACTACACAACAGTCAGGGATTGTTGACATGTACATTGTCAAGAGGTCAAAACAAATTTTAAAAGCTGTTGGACACTGCACTAGTGTTGCGCTAATCAAGGCGAGTCTGGAACAATAGGTCCACCCCACCAAAAAGTCAACATGGAATTAGTTATGATTTTTTTTGGCCTTTTGCTTGGGTACGGCCAAGTCAAAAAGGTGAGAGGGGTTACAAATAGTCATAACAAGTTCAGTTTGGGGTCTTTTTCAAATCTGTTTGATGCATCTTGTCTGTGACCATTGTGGCTATGCACTCAAAGTCAAAAAAGTGCAGAAAGGTGACAAATGAAGATTTTTCCTTCTTTCAAGACAATTAATGTGTGATTTGGCACATTTTGCCTCAGTCTTTATCAAGAGCCTGTCTAACCCACTTTGAAGCTGTTGGAGACTGCAGTAGTGTTCCTTACATCAAGGCGAGTGCACAATGGTGCATTTCGAACCCACCCCCCCCCCCCCCTAATGTTCACTTTAATATCAATCAATCAATAGATATTCAGTCACAGTTTAACTAACTCATTCACCCTCATCACTCACTCATCCATCCATCACAACAACACTGTTTGATGCACAAACTGCCTACCTTCCGCACTGGGAAGCCGCTTCGCTTCGCAACAACAACAACAACACTGAAAACTCGCCGGGAAATACCCCCACCACACGTGTCACACGTGTGCTTGTTTCTTCCGACTAATATCAATTTTGGAGAAAAAAAAGGACAAAACTGGATGAAAAATTCTACGGCCCCAGCAATCTCATTACTCTGAAAGGGGAACCGGAAGTGGCTGGTCCTCAGGTTTCGAAGTTGACCGATATTCCCGCTAAAGTGACCTAGATCCAAAGCCAGCCATCCATTAGAATGTAGGTCCGTGCTCCCACAGTCCAATGCCGCGAATTGTTGTTACAGCCCCTGACTTTTTTATGTACGGAATCCGGTAGTCTTTTTGTTGTTGTTAAATAATTATATTGCCAAACGTTATGACATTTTGGGATAATTGAACAAGTTTCAATACACATTGGCTGAGCACCTGTGTGCTCAAAGGAAATGTCGCTTGTTTTTATCAAAACTAATTTTCAATGGTCATTCGTGCAAACCGTCACACAAACATGCGTGCCTCTGTGCCTCTGTGAGTATCATAGTGTGTGGCTGCTTTCATAGTTAGGGTGCAAGCGTTTTAATCATTTACCCCACACCAAAAGCCCACCCCCCCCAACACACACACCCCGATACCTGTCAAATTCCCTCAGAATGCATGAACAATTCCGTTACCTCAGATCATCACCAGGAAAAATTCCTCCGCATCCAAAATATCAGGACTTTAGATATCAGATACCGACTTTATGTAATGCGCTTCAAAATCATATTCGCAAAGAGAGAGAGAGAGAGAGAGAGAGAGAGAGCTGGACACGAAGAAGGGAAGCTACAATCGCCCCAGGCCATATATACTATTTGTTTCCTGAGCCTGGACCATTGAGACGGTTACCTCATAGATCTGTTCATTCTTCAGTTTGTCGGTGTCAAAAGTCCACACAACCGTTCTTTGTCCCGTTCCCGTACCAACCAAGGGCTGCTGCCACAACAATGGAACGCTGCGCAAACGGCCGTTCATGAGAGTGACTGCTGTAACAGCAAAACTAGTGTGAAACATAAGTAATCAATTTATCCACTTGACTATATTCACAACAGGGACCTATCACTCTGCTTTGCATGTTTTTATGCCTACGGATATTCAAATACTCTGCAACACATGTAACCCAAATTCAACATGTGCCCGTACAATACCGCTTCTTTTATGAAAACATTGCTTCGGCCATGTTGATTTTAGCGACAAGGTGGCCGCGTTTGAGTTTGAGCGAAGTAATGTCCTCCTTGGTGGCGTGAAGGAGGGCTAGTTTGCTGTCAAAGCCCTCTTTAGAAAGTTCCTCCGCCACCGTGCTTGGGGAGCTGCGCAGACCATTTGTCGAACCGAAAAGGATCTCCGCTGGATTCCATTCTAAGAGCTTGTGAAGAGCGCTGCTGCGACGCGGGCGCAGGTAAAAAGCCAAGTGAGCGGCCCACTGCTGGTCGGTCAAACATACCTAATATCAGCTCACAATTTAAGACACAAATGCACCATACAAGCATGCAGACCGAGGGTACCCACCAGCCACAGGCACAGTAAAAAGAGAGTTTAAATTATATTTATACTAAATAACACTTTAATCAACCAATTTTCTTGTTGGAATTGTAAATCGCTTTGAGCTGTAAATCATGACTTGCGTTATAGAAAAGTGTTTTCTTTTCTATTTTTCATTGTTAGGTGGATTTTAGCGTTTTAGTGCAAGCAGTGGCTAGCAAAGACTCACTCAATTTGTGTGTGCGCTTGAAAGCGCGCGCGTGTTTGTGTGTGTCAATGTGTGTGTGTGTGTATGTGTATGTGTGTGTCAGTGTGAGAGTAAGTGTGTGTGTGTGTGTGCACATGTGATCAAAAGTTGACGAGGGCGGGCGGGGGAGGGGGGGGGGGTGTTTGGTGGGTTGGGATTGCCCCGGGGCACTAAGGACACTAATTGTTTGTAGTGCGATTCAGGCAAAACTACGGGACAGATGTTTATGTAACCTTGCAAACAAGTTTTCTGACCCCCACCCCTTCACCCGCATTCAAACACTTGGGTCAGTGCTCTTCCAACTGACCTGCTAGGCTCACAAATGATTTGTATCTTCACCTTTTTTCAGCCAAGGTATGGGGTGGGCAGACCTGTTTACCCTTACGATTTTGGCGTAATTTATTACGATTTTCTGCAAAAAATACGCCATTCCGCTATCCGTGTCAAGACTACGATTTTCATAAATAAAAATAAAAAATATTTTTATTTTTATTATTTTTGTTTTTGTTTTTATCAATTCACATGTTTGGCATTGTTTTTTTCAATGGCAAAATGGGGTGAAAAAGCACAGGACTGACCAGAGATCATGTCTGTATGATGAGACGCTGGAGAGCCTTATTCTAGTGGTGAAGTCTCGCCCTCACTCATTTGGCAAGCGCAAGTACAGTAGAGAAGCGCTTGACACACTGAGAAAGGCTTACTACGAGCAAAAGAAAAAGAATCAGTGATGCATGTGCTTTTGGTGTGATCTTCTTTGAAATTATGATGACTACAAAAACTGACTGATGTGTTTTGTTTGTGAATGGTGGATATATGTGCATGATTGCGTTTCGCAGACACAGTTGTCATGTGCGTTGTAATTGGCGACGAATTTTGGATGATTACTATTTTTGTGCCAGGATTACTATTTTTGGGGCTGAGCATTACTCCAAAACACTTATGGGGGTAAACAGGTCTGGGAGGGGCGGGAAACATTTTTGAGTAAGAAAAAAGGAAACGCTTTAAAAAAAAAATGTTTAAAGGTATTGTGAACAGTGAACTTATCTGTATTCAAATGTGGTTATAATTTGTGATGACATTTTTTGTTATAACGTTTTTACCACTAAATTAAAACAGTCTGGTTTTCTTCGCGTTTTCGATGTACACTCTTGATATATAAATACTGACACTCATCTTACAAACTGTTTGATCCACCCTGGTGTGTGTGTGTGTGTGTGTGTGTGTGTGTGTGTGTTGTATTTGTGATTAGTGGGGCGGGCGGGTGGTGGAGGGGGGTGGTATTGGATCGGGGGGGGGGGGGGGGGGGGGGGGGCAGGGGTTGGCAGGGGGTATCGGTTCACTAAAGGCACCAAGTGTTTGGGTGTTTGTGTTTGTATTGCGATTCAGAGAAAACTACTATACAGATTTTTATGAAACTCTGCACACTTCTCCCTACCACCTGACCTACTGGGCTCCCAAATGAATGTTTTCATCAATTTTTGTCAGTCAAGATATGGGGGTGGGGGTGGTGCGGGGATAATTGTGGAGTAAGCAATAAGGAAACACGTTATGGTTTTCTTAGGTATTGCAACGGTATATAGTGAAGTTAGCTGTGTTCAAATTTGTTTATGATCTGTGGAGCCAATTTTGTGTTACAGCGTTTTTGAGTGATAATTGTTGTGTACGCTCTCGCCAATCCTGGATAATTTTCGGCATGCACATTGATAAGTACCGTATTATAATAAAGTAATACTCTCCATTCTTTTAACTACACAAAGTAATGTTTTATTGATCTTTTCTAAAGATAAAAATGTCAGTTACGATGACGTTACGAATTACAGTGTTTTCTGTAAGGTCATATGTGTCCACCGGCCGGTACCCCCCAAAACTGACAAAACTCTTATAAAAAAAATGAATAAGAAAACAACGTTTTTTGTCTGTCTGCAGTTGTGGACATATAGCTTAGAGAAACATGTGCTCAAAATGTGTAATGGATTTCACGTGCGATTTTTTTTTTCTTGGGTTGAGGAGAAGGGGTGGGGTGGGTGGGGTGAGGGGGGGGGGGTGTATGCTCCTTGATCAGTCTCGGGCGCTCTGCGACCTCGATTTACACTCTTGAATTCTAAAAACACCCCCCCTTACAAACTTATCTACCCTGGTTTATCTATATATATACGACTTGTGTCTGTCTGTGTGTGTGTCTGTGTGTCTGTTCTTTGTGTTCGATGCGCGGCCAAAGTTCTCGATGGATCTGTTTCAAATTTGGTGGCCATATTCACGTTCACCCGGGACACAATCTGGTCGATGAGATATTTCAATACGTGCTCTCAGCGCGCAGCACAAACCGATTTTTTTTCTTTTTCGGGATCAACTACCAGTAACTTTTCCTTATCTTCTCCATGTTTTCAGCGTTTACCTCCCTTCCTTCGTATGATGCACTACGGTATGAGGGGCATCTTCGGATATTCCCGTTCTGTTACTATTTTTAGAAGGTCACCGCAGTGTCCTTGGACCCGTAAGTTGTCCTCACTGTAAAAGTGCAAAGGTCGAATCAATTTATAGCCACGCGAAAAATACACTGTCATCTATCTCTATATATTTATACATATAGATATATATATATATACGGCTTCTCTGTGTGTGTGTGTGTGTTTGTGTGTGTCTGTAGAAAACACCTGTGGATTGTAGAGTTCTGTTTGTGATGTGGTATGGCTGCTTTTCTGAGTCTGTACGTTCTGGCCTTCCTCTGAGAAGCCATCACAGAATGAAAAGGGCTTAGAGATAAGCTCTAAATTTCTCAATCCTGTTTGAGTGGACTTCGTCTCCAAAGGTGATTGTGGTCTTTCGGCACTCGGTTACATTGGGCGGCGTCGACAAGTATGGGACTCGACATGATAATGATCAGGAATGGCATTATTGCCACTGAATCATTTTCGTGCTGTTCCCATTCCACGAATCTGGGAGGGACCTAAGCTTGGCGTTCCCATTCCACGAATCTGGGAGGGACCTAAGCTTGGCGGGTCCATGGTTCGGACCCGGCGAAGCCGGCGTACGGTGCGCCACTCAAGCCGGGTATTCGGCTCTACTTGCTACCCGGCGAAGCGGGTATTCATCTAGTATATATATATATATATATATATATATATATATATATATATGTGTGTGTGTGTGTGTGTGTGTGTGTGTGTGTGTGTGTGTGTGGTGTGCGATTCATAGAAATTTACTGGACAGATCTTCATTTTTTTAAAATAAGTTTTTACTACTAAAGGAGTGATAATTTTATGTGTACGCGCTCGAGAAACCTCTATCATTTTCTGAAAATGCACGTTGATAAGTACCGTTTTATGATAAAGTTATACTCTCCATTCATTTATATACACAAACTAATGTTTCATTTATTATTTGTAGAGCTAAATATGTCAGTTGGGATCATGTTAAGAATCGCAGTGTTTTTCGCAAAATCGTACTTAACAACCCCCGGTAAAAAAATTCTAAAAAAAAAATTAATACGTCGACCACCTTTTTTCTTTGCACAGATGTGTCCATATTACTTAGAGGAACCTGTGCACAAAATGTGTAATGTTTCTGACGAGCGAATTTTTTTTAAATACGTTTTTACTACTAAAGGAGTGATAATTTTATGTGTACGCCCTCGAGAAACCTCGATCATTTTCTGAAAATGCACGTTGATAAGTACCGTTTTATGATAAAGTTATACTCTCCATTCATTTATATACACAAACTAATGTTTCATTTATTATTTGTAGAGCTAAATATGTCAGTTGGGATCATGTTAAGAATCGCAGTGTTTTTCGCAAAATCGTACTTGACAACCCCCAGTAAAAAAATTCTAAAAAAAAGTTAATACGTCAACCTCTTTTTTTCTTTGCACAGATGTGTCCATATTGCTTAGAGGAACCTGTGCACAAAATGTGTAATGTTTCTTTCACGCGATTTGAACACACAAGTAACCCCTTAAGAATCGCAGTGTTTTTCGCAAAATCGTACTTGACAACCCCCGGTAAAAAAATTCTAAAAAAAAAATTAATACGTCGACCCCCTTTTTGTTTTGCACAGATGTGTCCATATTGCTTAGAGGAACCTGTGCACAAAATGTGTAATGTTTCTCACACGCGAATTTTTTTTAAATACGTTTTTACTACTAAAGGAGTGATAATTTTATGTGTACGCCCTCGATAAACCTCGATCATTTTCTGAAAATGCACGTTGATAAGTACCGTTTTATGATAAAGTTATACTCTCCATTCATTTATATACACAAACTAATGTCTCATTTATTATTTGTAGAGCTAAATATGTCAGTTGGGATCATGTTAAAAATCGCAGTGTTTTTCGCAAAATCGTACTTGACAACCCCCAGTAAAAAAATTCTAAAAAAAAAGTTAATACGTCGACCCCCTTTTTTCTTTGCACAAATGTGTCCATATTGCTTAGAGGAACCTGTGCACAAAATGTGTAATGTTTCTGACGAGCGATTTGAACACACAAGTAACCCCTTAAGGCAATGAGCGGCACTAGAATGACCAAAATGAAACATGGAAAATACATGGAGTAACTTAGTTTTCTGGGTAGTTATTGAAGTGACTTATATAAAGAAATGACAAAATTGCGAAAACTAAAGGACATAGATTGCCGTTGCTATGGAAACTGGCATACACAGCGCCATAGTGGTTTTACAGCAACGTATACGTCAGAATTGCTTAATATTTGGCACAAAGATACACAAGACTTTTATCTACAATCATATAGAACGATATTTTGACAAAAAGCTACAGTTGAATTTAAATTAATTTTTGAAATAAAGATTAATGAATATGCAGTTAGAAATTCATTAATCCTTGTTACAAAAATTAATTTAAATTCAACTGTAGTCTTTAATCACAATATCGTTCTATATGATTGCAGATACAAGTCATGTGTATCCTTGTGTCAAATATCATACAATTCTTATGTATGATGTTGCTGTAAAATCGTTTCCTAGAAATCCAATATGGCGGCTGTTTTCATAGCAACGGCAGTCTGTGTCCATTGGTATTTAATTTTTTTCCATTTATTTGTATAAGTCTCTTCAATAACTACTAAGAAAACTAGGTTATTCCATGTATTCTCCAACTTTAATTTTACTGCTGCTTATTGCCTTAATGGTTATCTACATGAAATTACTATCATTGAAGGGACCTGCTGGTAAATATGGATGGGTCACTGACTGTAGAATTTTAAAGTGTAGCATTGCCATTTTCCCTTTAAAGTCAAATTCTGGAAATAACTGTCAGGTTTGTATGGGTTGTGTTGGGACGGGCGCGGTGGCGTGGTGGTAAGACGCCGGCCTCCTAATCGGGAGGTCGTGAGTTCGAATCCCGGTCGCTGCCGCCTGGTGGGTTAAGAGTGGAGATTTTTCCGATCTCCCAGGTCAACTTATGTGCAGACCTGCTAGTGACTTAACCCCCTTCGTGTGTACACGCAAGCACAAGACCAAGTGCGCACGGAAAAGATCCTGTGATCCATGTCGGAGTTTGGTGGGTTATGGAAACAAGAAAATACCCAGCATGCCTACTCAACGAAAGCGGAGTGAGCTGCCTATGCTCTCAGAGTATAGTGTGGGGAACCCAAATGGGCAAACGAGCTCACACGTAACCAGACAATTCGGGAACGCTGAAGAAGAAGAAGACGTATGGGTTGTGAAACAGTTGTTTTTAAATGACACATTGGGGCAAGTTTTACGTGACATTACAGGCAATTTACTAGCAAGCTCCTTGTCTCCTAACATGATCAGTTATTATACAAACCTGGCAGAGTTATTTGCAAACATGGTCTATTGCATGGTCACAACTTGTGTTTTTCTCTAATGCAGCACATTAGTGTGTTTGTGCACTCCCTTGAAAGCGAGTGTTAAGAACTTCATTGGATGACATTCTATAAATTAAAGGCTTTTGTACACAGAGAAGTTCAGCATGAATGTTCTTCTCGATGTGTTGGATAGATTGTTAATCTTCATTAATCATAGTATTTTTTATGCTTTGTTTTCTGCCAAACCAAAAGCTGTTGGATGAGGAGGTGAACATGAAACAACAGAAAAGCTTGCAGCAGGTTGACTTGTTTCTGAAGCGCACAAATGGCTTGATAGTCAAAGGACTTCTGGGGTAAGAAAATAAATAGCTAACTTGAAATGCATCTCTTTCCCCCTTCTTTTGTTTTTGTTCAGTACGTGTTTCTTTCCAACATTTTAGTAAATAAGTTCACCTGTCTAGTCTCCCCTTGACAATATACTCCTGTTGAAATTGCAATTGTGTTTTGTATGTCTTTTCCTTAAGTATGGGTTGACAGTAATTTTGAGTCTTCACCGTTCAAAAGAAAGGATACCTCATGTTCCTGTTGATAACCCTTAGTCCAACCTCATCCTCCAACTGCTATTTCTATCTCCCAGTGTTTGTTTTCATATCAATATGCTTTTTATTTGCCCAATTAATTGTGAGCAATATGGGTTTGAGTCAAGTACACTGCCACCCACCCCCACACCACTCCCTGCCCCAGTTTAAAAAAAACAAATTCCAGCACAGAGAAACAGCCATGACTTAAAATGTATGTTGTGCTGGGACCAGTTGCAATTGTGAGATGATGCCTGAATGTACAGCAGAAGCATTTTGTTATTATTTTTGTGTCTTTGACAGAAAAATGCTGTTCTCTATAAATATTTTACTTTTGGGGGGAAGAAATGTTTTCATTTTTGCATGATTGTATATATGTCTGTTCAGGAGAGTCGGTCTGTGTGCATACTGTGAGAAAAAATTTGAGACAGCACCAGTGGGACTTCCCTGCAAACACACCCTCTGCAACAGTTGCTACAGGGATCGTTGCCACGGCAACCGGAGTGGTGCTGTTTGCCCTCAGTGCGAGACGCCAGTGCCACCTGACTTTGAACCCTCCACTGCTGAAACTCATGACAGGTGAAGAATTGTATTATTTGTCGTGCAATGTTTGCCTTTGTACTGAACAGTAAAGATGAAAATGTATCAAACATGAATGTATCTGGAGCTCCTAACCCTTTGATGCCAAATCAACTCAAGAGCTAGGAATGAAAATAGCATCAGGATCTGGAACAGATTAAATAAGAAGTCTATGTGTTGACAACTGCTATGATGGATGTACGAAGGGAGTGTCGTTTACATTTGAGAGTGTTAAATCGCTTCAAATTATCTCCCTTGAACAATTACTTTTTCTCAAATGTTTTCCCCCTTAGGGGTATTTTTAAATGAGATATTAAGGAAAAAAACCACCCAGATTAGCCCCAACATAGTGTAAGTTTAAACAAAACAATAGCACTGAACTCCTTTCAGCCTATTGAAGAGGTTTTCATCACAAAAACTTAATATTAAACAAAAGAAAGAGCTAGAGAGTTAATTTTGAAAACACATTTGTTGTTAAGTTACTTTGCAGTATTTTTTAACAGATTCACATTTGACTTATCGGGGGTCATCATCATTACAACATTTTGTGCAAATACATATTTTTCAGGTGCCGTACACATTTTATACACATTGCAGTGCAATATAGATCTTGTTGTGAATCAAGCAACTGAGTTATTTTTGGCTGTTTTAATGTTAAAAAATACATATCACAGAACTTAAACATTGTATTCAAATCACAGGGAGTCCGTGGAGCTGCTGGGCCAATACCAGCGACAGATCAGTGGGTTCCTGATGGCGGTGGTGTCCCAGCTGTGTTTTGCTGGCAAGGAGCCCCCAGAACCAGCGACCATCAGACACATCTTCGGCTACATCATCCACAGGTCAGTGATGAGTGGAGCCAAAAGGGGTCAGGGGAGTTTCATTCATCCCTTTTCTCCTGTACTTCCCACTCTAAGTCCTCTATTAGATTTGGTAAAATATGTGTATCCTTTTACAAGCCTCTCAACCCGTTTTGGGCATAAATGCACATACAATCCATGCTTTTTGATGCATGATGTGCTTTGTCTACAATGCAGAGCATTGTCCAACTGAGGCCGTACAGGGGTACCTGTCATGAAAGAACAGTTCTTGGGACCAGCTCAAATGTTCCTACAGTGCAGATGGCCTTTTGTGAGACACTGAGAGGAATATTTTGGTTAACTTTATAGACAAAGTGTCCGTTATTGGGAAGTGTCCTTTAATTAAAGGGGCCTGACACTACAGGGACCCCCGTGTATGCAAAAAGTTACACCGAACCTTCAATTTTGTAAAAACCAGTTCGGTTATAAGAAGATCGTCACACAGATTTAATTCATTTCAATGACTGAGGTTGAAATAAGTGCAGTTAGATAAGGTAATTTGATACCTGCAATGTAAGGCCCCATCAGGGAGAGGACACCTCCCAATAAAGGACACCTTCTTTTGTCCCTTTGTCTATTATCTGTACCAAAACATACCTGTCACGACAGGCCTCCTGCAATGTATGGACATTTTTGGCTGGTCCCAATGGTGTCCTCTCATCACAGGTACCACTAACTATGCTTTGGGAAAAATTGTGTTCTTCTTACTTGCTTATCAAGATCTATGAAGACGGTAAAGTGTCTCTGGAAAAATATGAACATTCAAAGCCAGGTTTGTACTGTCTTCAGGTCTAAAGGCAGTTTGCTGCAGACAAAACACATGACGGTGCACGACGACTTGATTGATCCCACACCTGTCCTCAGGTCATTCTTGCTGCGACTGCTGCTCAAACACAGGTATATCATTTTGACTTCCATGTTTGTAAGACATCTTTTCGAAAGACAATTGATGGACTGACTTGATTTAATTGTATAATTTTTGCAACTTGTGAATAATATTTGTTTACTACTTCTTTCACATTGGGGCTTCCACTTTTCTGAAAATTCATGGATTTCTGAGAAATGTAGAACTGTGAAACTTGAAATGTGCTCAGCTTTGCATCCAATTTACACTTTTTTCAATGTCAATTTCATTTTTTGTCTGGATGCACCTAGCATTTGAGGAATGTTTGCCTTTCTTCAGTGGGAGGCCTGCCACGTGTGTACATCAGTTCTTCTCCACCAAACTTTTGGGTTATTCACGGGAAACTAGCTATTATGTTGCTTAAAAATTGTTACATAATTATACATGATCAGCTTCGCTCACCCTGGGATGTGTGCACACGAGTGAACACAACTATAGGACGCTCTACTTTTGCTATTCTTCACACTGTTTATGTCTTCTGCAATGTTTTTAGTGAGAAAGAGGTATACAATTACCTGGACGAGTTTCTGCGGAACGCCAAAACAGTGGTGGAACAGGAAGAGGGTGCATCCACAGAAACAGTTGAGGCACCCACCTGGCTGGAGTTCAGTTTGCTTATCATTCATTGCCTTGAGGTGTGTGCTGCCGTTATTGACGCTACTATATAAGTGATCAGGAGAGCCTGTTTTTTGGCGAACAGAATACTCACTGGTTTTATTGTTCCATTTGTGTTTGTGTGTGTGATGTTCGTTTGTGCATGTGTGTGTGAGTGTTGTTTGTGTGTGTGTGTGCCTGTGTGTATGTGTGTGTGTGTTTTGAAACAAAAAGCTTCTGAGGAATATCTTTTGTCTCACAACAGTGGGTGCATAAGTGCATTATTCCTGGCTGCAAGATGGATTGACACTGACAGTAACAATCTTTTGCATTGAGCACAGTTAACTGGATGTTATGAAATACATGTAGTAGATGTACCTTTAGCATTATGTAGATTTTTCCTACATTGGAACCACCTTTTAAGACCTCCAAGAATCTGAAAAATCAGGTCTTCAAAAGGAGGGAGTCTTAAAATGGGGGTAAATTTACAGAGGTTATGAATAGAGGGGGTTCCACTGTTAACTTTGTTTAAAACCAAACCGGTAGTCCTCCTTGTGACATGGTTTAGATACATGTGGGTTTTAGAGAGCTGTTTTTGATAAGGTCTGACTGCTTTTTTCTCCTGATATGCTCTTGCAAACCTTTGTGTTTCACAAAGCAGATTTTTTTTTTATAGGGATATCGATTTAGCCGATTATAATTTTTAGAACGTGTCCATAAGCAGTCTGCTTGTTAACGTTCTTAATGTTGTTATTGTTTGAAACGTGTATAAAAAAAACCGAATAAAACAAGCTTAAACCAATTTAGCTGAAAGTCACACCAGTTTAGCTGGCTTTGCCTCGAAACAGGAATTTGATTTTTTTGTGCAACACACTTTTACAGTACTATATTTTGAAACTGTAGGATCTGCATCATGAGCAAGAGGCAGTGAACAGCTCCAAGGACAACCAGGAAGCCCACCTGCTTTTCCTGGCTGACACCTTGCAGGATCTTTCTGACACTCTGATGCCCACACCTGATTTGCTCAAATCCCTCTGTTCTTTGGGACACCTGCGCCACGCTCTGGATGCCTGCGTCCACATCCTGTACAACACCTTTGTAGCCACCACTGGCTCCCAGTGTCGTGTCACAGCAAGCATGAAAGACATGTTGACCGAGCTGCAGGACGTGTGTCAAAATGACACATCAGACTGGCCAAAGTAAGTTGCTTCTGAGAGAACGCTTTAGTGCAGTGTATGACTTGTTTATTTCACAGTTTGCTGGATGTAGGATGCACTTGCTGTCTTCAATACTAAACCCACAGATTTTTTTATGACAAGCGTATGCTTATGTGTGTGTCTATTTTTGTGTGGGTACACCTGTATATGTGTTTGTGTGTGTGTGTGTTTCCGTGGGTTTGTGTGTGTGCATGGATGTGTTCGTGCTTGCATGTGTGTGTGTCTAAATCCCTCTGCTTACCTATTCAGTTTTATAGAGAACTATGCATCTTTTACAATTAACTGTCTTGATTTGCTTAAGATATTCAGCTGTTATAATGATGGTACTGCATGACGTTGCAGAAAGTTTGTAGTCAAGCAGTTGTGTCGAGAGTATGGGATCCAGGCCTACATGACGCTTGTCAAACGCTCAAAACAGAACCCACTACTCCAATGGATTGTTATCCAGGAACCTGAGAGGAAGGTATGGTTTCCACAGAATGATTTAGAGCTGCTCAGAGTCGTAGCTGTGTCTAAATGTGTCTCAGATCTATTAATAGGAAGAAAACAAACGTCACTGTCATAGTGAAATGCTCAGATAAGGATTTAAGTTAATGCAACAACAACCACAACCACAACAACAAATAGGCAGATGCCTTTGGGTGTTGATCTTTGTGATGAGGCTTATCCATGTCTTAAACCAATTGTAGTTCTAGAAAGGTCATTGATTCCCCTACCATTAATGCAACAAACAACTTACTTTTATATGAGGTAGTATCTTTTTGGTGAAACTGAAAACACAGACACCTCCAAAAGTCAAATTCATGAAAGCTACCGTATTTGACGGATAACAAGACGCACTGTTTTATAAGCCGCACCCCCGACTTTAAAAAAAAAAATTGGGACGAGCCACGTATAGGCCGCGTCACTATATTAGCCGCCGTCGAAAAAAATATAATCAGATCGTGTCAATCAATCAAAACAACCAGGCAAACGAAAGTACGGTATTTGGCAAAATCGGCTCCGAGAATAAACAAGTGAAACAAAGAAGAAAAGTGAAAAAGTTTGAAGAAAAATATCACACACACAATTTGTAACCAACACACACGTGTAGTCCCGCCCGGAATAAGCTTTTTTTGGATGATTTACGACTTTTGCGCACATTTCGAGCAGACGAAAACACAACATGGCGGCTCTCGCTCCTCCAACTATCGCGAGACACAAAAAAACGAAATCTCGCGCGCGCGAGATCCTGATACATCCGGTGTTTCTCTGTATGCTATCTTGTCACGACGACTTGTTGACAAACAAAGATTCGTGAAAGAAAGAGAAAAGCGCCGAGTCTTGAGTAGAGAGCTAATAAAGTACCGGTAATCGCTAATCGAGCGAAATGAAAATCCGCGGCGACTTCCATTAGGTGAATGCTATTCAAGTTTAGGTAACGTTTTAGCCACATCTTTTTATAAGCCGCAATGCGATTTTGTTTGAAAAAAGGTCGTGGCTTGTAGTCCGTCAAATACGGTAAGTTCCCCTCATTAAAATGGAGGAAAAAAAGAATCAGAACAGCTTAAGGTGAACAACTGTTGCTTGTCAGTAAAAGGAACAATCAGTTCTCTTTTCAAAACATCCAACTTTGATCACAATTATCCTGTTTAGTAATGATGCTATTGCATGCCAAAACAGTGTATATGTTATTTTTTCCTAATTGTGCTAATCATTTTTGTGCAGGTTGAAGAGGTTGCAGACAGATACCTGGTATGCAGTCAGCATTACAAGGGTCTCCGTGATCAGCTTGCACAGTGCAGGCTGGCTGGAGACTTTAAGGACCTGATGCGGATGTTGCAGGTCTGTTGTGCAACAATTTGTACACCTCAATTGTTTAAGGCCAGTATTCACTGGTAATCAGGCTCCATGCACAGATCAGCTCTGTTTTATATCTGGATGAAATTTGGTGTAGCTGACGACGCTCAGCTCTGTGGCCTTCTACTTTGACAAGGCTTGGTGCCCTGGGCACCAAATGTGGGGCTTTATAGGTCTGTGGCAGTCAGCATGTCACTTTATAGGGATTTGTCTGTCTGTCTGTCTGTCTTAAAATGTGTGGTTCTTATGACTGATGGAGTGACTGTGTGTACAAAGGAGATGCTGATTTTCTGTTGAAATAGGTTGACATTAAATGTTTATAACAGGCCCTAGCCCTCAGTCTTTTTCAAATCTTATCAGGACCTGCCGTGATAACATGTGCTGGAACTATGTCTGTATTTTGAGCCTTAATGCCCTTTGCCATGTTTATAAAGTTGTTATTATATATTCCCACACTATGAAGTTGTTCTTGCCTTTCCTTACTATGAATTGACCATTGTTTCCCACAATATGATGTTGTCCTTGTGTGATTACACTACAAAGTTTGTTTGCCTGCTGTCACATTCAACTGATGGTCATTTCTGCATACACATATTTTCCATCAGCACTTACCTGTGCAAGCTGAGCAGAAAGAGATGTTGCTGTTGCTGGCTTTACACAGAGAGATCACACTGTCTGTACTCCACCCCATGCCAGAAAAAGCCCGTGCTTCAATGGTAAGAAAAAGTAAAAAACGTGCAGGGGTGGGGGAGGAGGGGTCGTAGACCGCCCCCACACAAGGGAGCTAGAGTGAGAAAATCACCAGTTTTGGGACAGTAAGTTAATCAAACCTACCATGCAAAAACAATCTACCCTAGTCATGGTACCAGCATTTACTAAGAGAAAGAGCAAACCCAATTTTATATTGTGCAATCAAGACTGAGCCAGATAATGTATTTCTGATCCCTATCCATTTCTCTTCGTACCTACCTAGCAAAATCATAAAGAAAACTGTTTGTGAAGAAAAGACAAATTACTCCCGTATTTCTTTTCTCCACAAATATAATTCACCTTTTCATAGCGACAACCTGTCTATAACGTCGCCCAATTTTGTTCTCTCCTCAATCGGGTGCTCATTATTGATAGGTTCAACTGTATGAACTTTCCCTTTGTGTTTGTGTATAGTCAGTTTGAATATAATCCGTCCTTGCCTGGAATATGAGTCTATTAACTGATTATTCATTGTATACTATGCCATTGTCTTCAAGCTTTATAGGCCTGGTGTTATTCGTTGGCCATTGACTCATTAAAGTTGAAAGTTCGAAATGATTTGTAATTGTTCTACTTGAGAATCATTCCAATGATTTATTGAGTCACTTGAGAAAAAGTGACTCTATGTAATCGGTCAGTGTTAGTCTGTCCGGCCGGCCGTCCGGCCGGCCGTCCGTAGACACCACCTTAACGTTGGACTTTTCTCGGAAACTATCAAAGCGATCGGGCTCATATTTTGTTTAGTCGTGACCTCCAATGACCTCTACACTTTAACGATGGTTTTGTTGACCTTTGACCTTTTTCAAGGTCACAGGTCAGCGTCAAAGGAAAAATTAGACATTTTATATCTTTGACAAAGTTCATCGGATGTGATTGAAACTTTGTAGGATTATTCTTTACATCAAAGTATTTACATCTGTAGCCTTTTACGAACGTTATCAGAAAAACAAGGGAGATAACTAGCCTTTTCTGTTCGGCAACACACAACTTAACGTTGGGCTTTTCTCGGAAACTATAAAAGTGACCGGGCTCAAATTTTATGTGAACGTGACTCATTGTGTTGTGAATAGCAATTTCTTCCTGTCCATCTGATGCCTGATATAATATTCAGAACTGCGAAAGTGACTCGATCGAGCGTTTGTTCTTCTTGTTATGGTTGTTTTTACAATTAAACCAATTGTATACAGTGACCGATTAGTTTTGAGAATTATTCATTCATGACTCATCATGCTTAGTAGTGCTGGTAAATTTATTTGCAAAATTTCTTGCGAAATTATGATCTTGATACAATATTATTTTTTCTTGCAGGCTGAGAATGTGAAGAAAATGATACAGGGCTGTGACATTCTGCAAGACAAGGTAAGCGTATTTTTTGTCTGACTTAACACTATTGTGACTAGCACTGCCACGGCGTTAACGTCCTGCCTGCCCAAGCTTGCCACCAAGAAACTTCCCAAAAATCAGTAACTGTAAAGAAATCTGTCTAGCAAGCTTGAATTAAGTCCAATCACCACCAAATTTTGTGTACTAATTCAAAAATGGATGCCCAGTTCAGTCGTGCTATTTATAAGTTTGTCACGCGATTTGTTTTAGCAAAGGGGGGTGAAAGGGGGATAATTTATGTGTGTTTTATTTTTCACTGCTTTTTTTTAAAAGTTATTTTTTAACAGAAAGTATTATAAATAATGTTATAACCAAACAAGGTGTAAAACCTATGAATTAGCTGAAATATTGTTAACATTGTACACAGAAATAAGGAGACAGTACAAAGAAAAAAACAAGCAAATCACGCATTCACTCACAGCATCCTGACTCAAATGAAACAAAACTGTAACACTCACCAAATGATGTCTAGGTAATCCATATTGAATATAAGTCACATTTTCACAACAAAGTACCAACTGTACACCTATGAACAATTCCAAAAGGATTTGAAGGCTCCAGCCATCCATTGTTATCAGTGCTGCCACGCCCCCATAGCTCCTGCACGATTCCGAGATACATGTTCGTCTAGCAGTATCACCCCCTACCACTATAGTTGCCGACTCGTACTAGCAACAACGGGACTGTTTCTTCCTCAATATCACTGCTATTATCGCTTTCTTGAGGCTAAAACGACACGATGTATCATGATCTACAGGATCCTCAAGATCCAACATCCGGAGAATCTCCTCCCGTGACAAGGCTCGCCTTCGATTCATTTTTTTTGTTCGAAAACACCACGCAAATCTGCACTAATTTGATCAAGCCGGAAGAGAAAACCACGTGTATCAAGGGAAACAACTCAATTTACTGCAAGCTTCAAAAACCGGGAAGCAATCACGAGTCGTGTACCTTGTATGTCTAATACTAAAATAGTCACTTCCCGTCCGTGGGCGTTGCAGCGCTATTACTAATATAGTCACCTCCCGTCGCGAAAGTGTTAACCTCCTCCGGCATATCATCTCTGTCTGCCCATATGCCAGCCTCTGTCAGCCTCTGTCTGCCTCTTTCTGTCCCTATCTGTCTGTCTCCCTATCTCTGCATGTAAGTCTATGTCAATATCTCTGCAGGTCTGTCTCCCTGTCTCCCTCTCTTTTTGCGAGTAGGTAGGTGTCTTTGTCTCATCTGTTCCCTCCCCACCCCCACCCCCTACAACCATCTCTCTGTCTTTCTCTCTATTTTTCTGTCTCTCTCTCTGTCTCTCTCTCTCTGTGTGTCTCTCTCTCTCTTTCTTTCTCTCTCTCTCTCTCTCTCTCTCTCTCTCTCTCTCTCTCTCTCTCTCTCTCTCTCTCTCTCTCTCTCTCTCTCTCTCTCTCTCTCTCGGTATTGCACCTCGGTTCGACCGAAGCTAAGTTAAGAATAAATTCCTGTTGTGCAGCGGGTTAAAGTATACCCTCATACCTCGGAGATATACCTTCACTCCGGTCTGAACGACCTCACGTGACATGTTATATGGTGGAAGAGAATGCTGTCGCTTATTTTCCACCCTCAGTTCGGTAAGACTGAAACGATGCTCAGTCACGGAAAGAACTATCCAAACTTGCAAGCACAGCCGCGGTTGTCCTGTAAGTTCCCGATCCATGTTAAACCCTCATCCTCAGAAGGAAAATAAGCGACAGCATTCTCTTCCACCATATAACATGTCACGTGAGGTCGTTCAGACCGGAGTGAAGGTATATCTCCGAGGTATGAGGGTATACTTTAACCCGCTGCACAACAGGAATTTATTCTTAACTTAGCTTCGGTCGAACCGAGGTGCAATGGGTGCTCTCTCTCTCTCTCTCTCTCTCTCTCTCTCTCTCTCTCTCTCTGCCAGTTTCTGTGTCTCAGTTTTCAGAAGAACGATCGTTGCATATTATATGTCTCGTTACAGGCTGTAGCCCAGCAGCTGTGTGAAAACAAGGTGGGAGCAATTGCGTCACCGCTGCGCGTTCGTCCCAACCAAGACCTTGGTGAACAGAGTTTGGTGTGCCTGCTGACACACCTTCAGCTGGTGCTGAGGCCTGGTGCATACCGCTCTCACTTGCTGTTTCCATTGTCTGCCCTTGTCAATCAGCCTGCAGACATGGCGGTAGGTTCACATGCAGCTGTCCTAGACCAGGCATTCAACTCCATGCAGATGTGAGCTGGTGCTCTGACGTTTGTGAATTGTGTGAAGATGTTGACAGTCAAAGGGAGCTAGATTGTTGAACTGCAACAAAATAAACAGATTATTGTGGTAGCATTACAGAAATGTATTGTCAAAAGTCATATATCTGGTTACAGTCAAACAGGAAAAATGTGGTACATTCTTTTTGTGTATGTAGGAGCCATATGTATGAAATGACACTGGTTTAACCTGTGCGCATGAGTTCACATTGTTGTGTGCGTGTGTGCATGTACGTACACATGTGCTGTTCTCATGTATGCAATTTCTTTGTGACAGGGTTCTTTCCTTCCTACCATGCCACAGGACAATTTACAGGAGGTGCTGGCAGTGATCAAAGAGAAGGTCTGGCGTAAGTATGCAATTTCATTTATATCATTTCATTCCATTTCATACTTCTTTAAATTGTCCAATTGCTGAAACATTCGAGTTGCTTCTTCCCAGAGGAAAACTAGCAGCAAGAAGAGTCACGATACCCAGGTGTGTGCATGTTTAGGTGTAATCAGCTACCTGCACTTCTGACAAAATAATGTTCTTTTATGTGCCATATGGCAGTGACATGGGACATAGGGTTGCTTTGATATTTTACCCAATTTTTTTCCACGAAGAGTTGTAGGGCTGTGTGCTGAAGATGAATGACTGCATGTGACTTTTGGCATTCCAGATGAAGTCCCAGTGGTCTGCAAATAACCAAAACAAAAAATACATGTCATTTGCGAAGTGTCAATGAAACGGCATAGTAGCTAATGCACCCGAAGCATCAAAATGCTTCTTGTATACAGGGTGTGGTAATTAATTCATCATCCTAAATATGAACAGATAGGTTAAGATATAGTAAACAGTATATAGTTGTGATGTGGTACAAATCATGTTTTTTTAGCAAAATGGCATTCATATGGGTGGTAATCACTTGCAGAAATACTTTCATCTTCTACCTACTGCCTCATGGTGTAGTTGTTTTGTTTGTAATCTTTTCTGCTAACTTTGTATGGACAAATTTTGACAGTTGAAATCTCATTTTTAAGCACAGTGGTTCTTTCTCATGCAACTTTCCCCTCGATTTCAGAATGCCCCAGAGGTCACAGATACCTGATCGGAGAGGTAAGATTTTTCTCTATCTCTTTGTTTCTTATGTGGTGTTGTATGCGCTTTGGATCATTATTTGCACTTTCTTCTTGTTATACTTTGATTACTCTGTGTGTGTATGAATGTGTAATTGAACCAAGGTTCCAGTAACTTTTTGTTGCTGTTGTAGACTAGCTCCCCTCTTTAGGGCAAGGGCCATAGAAATGTAAAAGATGACACCACTGATAATTCTATTACCCTACCGGCCCCCGTGGCGCAGTGGTTAGCGCATCGGACTGCGGGCCGGGAGATCGTGGTTCGAATCCCATAAGGGGAGCATGGGTTTTTCGGGCCTCGGTCGGCTCCTACCCAGAGTGGAAGTGAGGGTGCCCAGGTGTCTGACCAGTGCAAAATAAAAACTTTGTGACTCTTCCTGCTCAGGGCTCTCATGGTGACCTTGGTCTCAGTGGTCCTGTTCCAGCCATCCCTGAATATTCTGCTGCCAGTCTTCAACATGTGATGCTCCGGGGGGGGTCAACGGAAGGACGCAGTGGCGGTCTGCTCTCTGAGGAGACGCTCACTCAGTCTGACTCCGCGACTTAACAGTCAATGTCGTTAGTAGGGGGCTTAGTAGGTAGCGGTGCCTGTGTCCATTGCCCAGGAACAGGACCAATACTGAACACTGTCGAAGTGACTCAGCAGCAGTGCAGTGTCATCTTCCGAGGGTAGACTACCGCAGCGGCCTGACATCCTTCCCTGGAGTGTCTTTAGAATTCACAAATGCGATTGTGAGGGTGCCCAGGTGTCTGACCAACACTGGTTGACTCAGAAAGCGCAAAAAACAAGTCTGGCGGCGGAACGAAGTTCAGGGGTGGATGTTGCAGTGAGCGCTGGGAAGGGGCGGCATGAGAGCATACTGGGAGAAGAAACAAGCGTCAGGACAAGCAAGAGAAGAGAGGATGAAAAACAATAAAAAGAGAAACAAAAATTTTTTTTTTAAAAGGACTGAATATATAAAAAAAAAAATTATAAAAAAATAAAAAAATCTATTACCCTAATAAAAAATCATATTTTTCATTGTCATTGTCTCTACCATGCATGCACTCCCACACACACCCATGCATGCACACACACACGCATGCTTGCATGCATGCACAGACACACGCACACACACACACACACACACACACACACACACACACACACACACACACACACACACACACACACATTCCTTCCTTCCTCAACACCTCCTGAATTTGATATCTTCGATCGTTATTGACTGGTGAAAATTAAGTTCTGATGTCATGAACAGTAGCATTATGTAACAAGTGAATTTCAGAGATTTTAAACAAAAAGTTTAAAGAAAACAGAGTCTTAAGGTATTAGAACACACCTGACAGTACGCTGGAGTAGCCTCCCTTCCCGGATTTAGAACGCGTTTCGTGTCGTAACAGATTATCCACTTATTAGCCATATCCGTATGCAAAATAATGAAATAAACATTAGGAAATGTCAGAAGTTTACAACTATCGACATTCTCTATCAGTGCAATAAAAAACAATCGTTAGAACTTGCATTTACGACATGTCGTGCGTGAGAACGTGTCACTGTAAACAAGCACTTCTTGCCTGGCTGAAGAACCATACGAGTCAATCTAAAACAGACAAGTAGATCTAATGGAAAGCAGTCTGCGGATAAACATAACAAACTGCTGATGAAAAAGTGTGTTCGTCCCTGCTCTGGATAAAAGACATTGGACTGATGACAACGTGGCAGCGTTCACGCGAACAGATTTTTTTCAGATTATCGCTTCTACATTTTATTGCACGTACTTGGGGCAGATCAGAATTTCACACTGGAAGATGACAAATTGGTCTTGTGAGTTGAGAACCACATGTTCTTTGCCGACAGAAATCACGATGGGACAAGATGCAGATTGTGTTGAAGAGATGTTTGCAGATTATCGCATCTACATTTTATTGCCGGCTCAGATCAACGCACGAAGTTGGGGTAGATCTGAATTTCGCAATGCCGGAAGACGACAAATCGGTCTTTTGAGTTGAGAACCACATGTTCTTTGGCGGCAGAAATCACTATGGGACAAGATGAGGATTGTGTTGAGGAGGTTAATACTGACTGACTTTAGATGAAGAGTTCCTAGACCTGGTTTTTGTAGAGAGGCATCATGATGATATCCTGTGTTTTTTTAACGTTCTTGGTGACAACGCGCCAGAATCGCACGAAGATCGAACTCTCGAACTCGAAGAAAACAAGTTTATCGCTGAACATCGGAAATGTGAAAGTATTACTCTTCCTGTCTGATCAGTCTCCACGTTAAATCTACAGGCTACATTATTTATCAGGTAACTTACCAAACCGGAGTGTGTGTGTGTGTGTGTGTGTGTGTGTGTGTGTGTGTGTGTGTGTGTGTGTGTGTCAGTGTCAGTGTGTGTGTGTGTGCCCGGTGTGTGTGTGCCGGATTACCACCATTAACGCACCCTTTTGGACTTTTCTACGTAACCTTACTATGCCTGCTGTGACATTCACGAGGATTATTGTGATTCTTGGACAATCGTGTGCCTGTGCTGGACTTGCAGGAAGACAAACGGCGTCGGAACGTATACGTGCTGCCAAGTGTGCATGCCCAGAGCGCAGTGTGAACCGAGAGTGAATGTGTCATTGTGTGGAAGTTTTGCTTGATTGATTTATTCATGATTTAATTTGCCTTTTGGTTCAATAGAAAAATCTGTGTACGTTATACTTTGTATTTTGTGGTGTGATTCGCCCGAGTGCGAGACCCCCATCCCCGAACGCCTCTGTGGGTAGAATTGTATAATTGTGTGAGTAACGTGAGTGTGTAGATGAGAATGTGTAGATGAGAATGTGAAAGTTGCTTTGGACCCAGACACACACAGCAGACTTCAACGCAACAGCTAAGTTTCAGCCTGACAAAGAAATTCGAGTGACACAGCTAAGGGCTGTACTTGTTATTTCTCTATTAAAACAAATGTTTCAAGATCTTTAGGCCAATAAATAATAAATTGTCTGTTTCTAATAACATGGGTAAACAAAATAGGGTAGGTAGGTAGGGATTTTTAATTTTTTTTGCCAGGATAGAATTCTTCAAAATAACTAAATGACACAAAGAGACAAGACTCGCTATAGATAAATTTATTAAAAAAAAAGTAAAAAATGTGACAAAGAATATAAAATGATTGTTTTACCTGGTCTGGAATCTTCAGTAGTAATTGCATAAAAAAAAGTCTGATATATATATATATATATATATATATATATATATATATATATATATCAATTATCATGTTAACTTTTTCTTAAAATGGGTGCGCTAAATCCTAGTCTGTTTGTTTTTAATGGACTAAGCAATCCTTGGACTGACAGAAAATATGTATTTTAAAAATGTCCAGTTGCAAATTACTTATTTTTCTAATTGGAAGAGAATATACACTCTTTTGTGTTCAAATGGGTAGGGGGCGGGGGTAGTAAAAGGATCACAGTTCAAGATTGTGCGCGACAAGAGGTGTGTTTCTTTTAACTGTGATAAAGAGCGACAACTCAACTTGGTATCTAACACTATTTCTGAACACTGTAACCACTGTAACCACTTTAGCACTTTTAATTTATTTTTTCTGTCTTCCAAACTTCTTCTTCTTCTCCTCCTCTTCTTCTTCGTTCATGGGCTTAGACTCCCACGTTCACTCATGTTTTTAGCACGAGTGGATTTTTACGTGTATGACCGTTTTTACCCCGCCATTTAGGCAGCCATACGCCGCTTTCGGAGGAATTCCAAACTTCTAATTCAGCTTCAAAAAATGAGAAAAAAAAGGTGTTTTTTTAATTCAACAGTTAAAATCACTATGTTGGATATTCTATTTTGCTTCCCTATTTATCTTAAGTTTTTGATCATCTGATTACCTTGCTTTCCTATTTGTAAGATAATATGCACTCTTTTCTGAAAAATAGGTAGGGGGTGGGGGTAGTAAAAGCATCAAAGTTCAAGATTTTGCGCGACAAGAGGTGTGTTTCTTTTAACTGTGATGAAGAGGGATAACTGAACTTGGTATCTAACACTATTTCTGAACACTGTAACCACATTAGCACTTTTAATTTTTTTTCTGTCTTCCAAGCTTTAAATTCAGCTAATAAAATGAGTAAAAAAAGTGGGTTTTTTTCTGAATTTAACAGTTAAATTACTATGTTGGATGTTCTATTTTGCTTCCCTATTTCTGTTCTGAAGTTTTTGATCATCTGACTACCTTGCTTTTCTATTTGGAAGACAATATGCACTCTTTTCTGAAAAATGGGTAGGGGGTGGGGGAAGTAAAAGCATCACAGTTCAAGATTTTGCGCGACAAGAGGTGTGTTTCTTTTAACTGTGATGAAGAGGGATAACTAAACTTGGTATCTAACACTATTTCTGAACACTGTAACCACTTTAGCACTTTTAATTTATTTTTTTCTGTCATCCAAGTTTTGAATTCAGCTTACAAAATGAGTAAACAAGTGGTTTTTTTTTCTGAATTCAACAGTTAAATAACTCTGTTGGGTGTTCTTTTTTGCTTCCCTATTTCTGTTCTGAAGTTTTTGATCATCTGATTACCTTGCCTTTCTATTTGGAAGATAATATGCACTCTTTTCTGAAGAATGGGTAGGGGGTAGGGGTAGTAAAAGCATCACAGTTCAAGATTTTGCGCGACAAGAGGTGCGTTTCTTTTAACTGTGATGAAGAGGGATAACTCAACTTGGTATCTAACACTATTTCTGAACACTGTAACCAGTTTTGCATTTTTAATTTATTTATTTCTGTCTTCCAAGCTTTAAATTCAGCTAATAAAATGAGTAAAAAAGTGTGTTTTTTCTAAATTCACCAGTTAAATCACTATGTTGCATGTTCTATTTTGCTTCCCTATTTTTGTTCTGAAGTTTTGATCATCTGACTACCTTGCTTGTCTATTTGGAAGATAATATGCACTCTTTTCTGAAAAATGAGTAGGGGGTGGGGGTAGTGAAAGCATCACAGTTCAAAATTTTGCGCGACAAGAGGTGTATTTCTCTTAAAATTTGTGAAGAGGGATAACTCAACTTGTTATTTAACACTATTTCTGAACACTGTAACCACTTTAACACTTTTAATTAAATTACATATTCTTACTCCGAGTCACATATTAGCATTGACGCAGTCGAGATGCTAGGTTGACTGAAAAACGCTATCCCGTCTATAGTATAAGGGAAGCAACCCAAGCAAAAAAGTAGCAAGCTTGCTACCCTGGGTTGCCTCCCGTAGCGTGCATCACGCCACAGATCTCGTACCCGATACGAGACACCCTCATCCGACATCTTTCAGCCAGAGAGACAGGTCGTGCTTGATTTCGCTCCTAGGCCGGTTTTGCTGTCTGCTTGACACCTACCGGCCTCGGCTCCCCGTCTGCTCATAGCTGTTTCTAGCGGTGAGATTGTTCCTTTTTGTTGTTGTTTGCATTGTCATTCTGCTGAGAATTTTTCCGTCCGCGGACTTACGAATTTTGCTCAGTAGTTTGTTGCTGTGGCCGCCATTTTGGTCGCCATTTTTCGCTTACACGTGGTGTTTTTTGCTGGTTAGTTTGGGTCCGTGCTACGGACTTTGAGCGTTTACCAGTAGCATTGGTAGCTGCTTGTAGCTGGTACGTTAGTGCTAGTTATTCTGCTGAAGTTTTACGTCCTAGAGACTTGTGTATTTTCAGTAGTTTGTTTTTCTTGTGTGACAGCATGTCTGATAGGGAGAAAAGCGAGCGGCTAAGGCCGAGGTTAGGGGCAAAGGCCCTGTTAAACCTAAGTCCTCGGCTTCCACCTCTTCTGCTGGAACCCCACGGTTCACGTTTCTGACCCGAAGACTAACTTCGTTTTTCCTGTGCCTATTTAGGCTCCGGAGGAAACTTCGTCTGGCTCGCGGGCGGCGGGTGTGGCCGCTACCACGGCCGTTTCTACCCTTGTACCTGCGCCGGAGGCTGGCGCTCTTGTTGCTAGCCTTTTGTCTTCTTTGATTCCAGATATTCGGACGCTCGTTCGTACAGAAATGTCGCGGACGGACCCTGTTTCCAGCTCTGCCTCCCTCCCGGGGGTGTGCGACCCTCGGTCGTTGGCTTCCTTTGTTCCTGATCACCTGTCCAGCCTGCTGGCTTCTGTGATGGTTCTGGAGTCCGTGCACAGGGAGGCGTTTCTCTTCTCGGCCGGCGCTCGGTGGCTTCCGCTTGCGGGAGTGCACCTGAGCAGGTCCCTTTGGGGATACGGTCGACACAAGGTATGTGCTCGCAGCAGCCGTCCGCGGCAGCTGCACTTCCGGTTCCCGGAAGTAGTGGTTCACTGGTTGCGGACAGACCATGGTCCCCTCCGGTTCGAGCTGCGCTTTACGTAAGCAGTCGTTCGCGGCAGCTTCCTTCCGGCTCCGGCCGGAAGTGGTGGTTCACTGGTTGCGGACAGACCATGGTCCCCTCCGGTTCGAGCTGCTCTTTACGTAAGCAGTCGTTCGCGGCAGCTTCCTTCCGGCTCCGGCCGTAAGTGGTGGTTCACTGGTTGCGGACAGACCATGGTCCCATCCGGTTCGAGCTGCGCTTTACGTAAGCAGCCGTTCGCGGCAGCTTCGCTTCCGGCTCCGGCCGGAAGTGTTGGTTCACTGGTTTGCGGACAGCCCATGGTCCCTTCCGGTTCGAGCCTTGCCCTGCTACAGCAGCCGTTTCCGGCAGCTGCTCTTCCTGCCTGGGCAGGAAATGTAGGTCAAACGGGTCGTGCACAGTCATCTGTCACTTCCGGTTCCGGCCTAGGGCTTGCGGCAGCTTCGCTTCCGGCTCCGGCCGGAAGTGTTGGTTCACTGGTTTGCGGACAGCCCATGGTCCCTTCCGGTTCGAGCCTTGCCCTGCTACAGCAGCCGTTTCCGGCAGCTGCTCTTCCTGCCTGGGCAGGAAATGTAGGTCAAACGGGTCGTGCACAGTCATCTGTCACTTCCGGTTCCGGCCTAGGGCTCCCGGGTTGTGGCTTGCAGACTCCTCAGCACCAGCTATGGCATAGTTCTGCTGTTGCGTCTGCACTCCCTGCTCCTCCCGGCTTTTCCGGTTCGGTTCCCGCTGCTTCCGTTGTGTCGCCGGTGAATTTCGAATACGGTGGTTCTCCTGGGCATACAGGCTTTTTGCCTCTGTTGGGACAGCAGCAGCCACCCACTTCGGTGGTGGCCGCTAGCTCCTCTCTTCAGCTGCCTTCGGTTGTTGGTGACTCTCATCTTCCTCTTAGTCAGGGGTGCGAGTTTCACCGATGGCCAACAGGATGGGCGTTCGGCTTACGGCCTTCCCTCGCAGCATCATTTGTTGGGTTCTTTTGGCTATGAGCCGTCCCCTTCCGGTGGCGTTTCGGACTTCGGGTCCGTGTGCGAGGAGCAGCTGCCTTCGGCGGCTCTGGCCAGCTTCCAAATTTACGTCAGCAGTCGTTCGCGGCAGCCGCTTCCAGCTCCGGCCGGAAGTAGAGGTTCACTTGCTAGTGCACAGACTACTGTCACGTCTGGTTCGAGCCTTGTCCTATGACAGCGGTCGCCCGCGACAGCTGTTCTTCCGGTTCCGACCGGAAGTGTAGGTTCACTGGTTAGTGCACAGGCTACTGTCACGTCCGGTTCGAGCCTTGCCTTACGTCGGCAGTCGTACGCGACAGCGGCACTTCCGGTTCACGGAAGTAGTGCCTCGTTGGAAGGTGGACAAATAATGATCCCATCCTGCTTGAGCTGCGCTATACGTAAGCAGTCGTTCGCGACAGCTTCTCTTCCGGCTCCGGCTGGAAATGTTAGTTCATCGGTGTGTGGGCAGCCCATGGCCCTTTCCGGTTTGAGCTTTGCCCTTTGCACGGCAGCCATTTCCGGCAGCTTCGCTTCCGGCCTTGGCAGGAGGGTAGGTCAAGCGGGTAGTGCACAGGTTACTGTCACTTCCGGTTCTGGCCTACGGCCTACCTTTGGGTTCCGAGCTTCAGCTCGTAGGTGGCTCAGCACCAGCTTTGGCATAGCGCTGCTGTTGCTGCCGCACTTCCGGCTCCTCCCGGATTTTCCGGTTCAGTTCCCGCTGCTTCCGTTTGGTCGCCGGTGAATTTCGAACAAGGCTTGCCCTATGGGCATACAGGCTTCTTGCCTCTGTTGGGACAGCAGCATCCACACACTCCGGTGGTGGCCGCTAGCTCCTCTCTCCCACTTTCCTTGGTTTTTGATTCCTCTCATCCTCCCCTCAGTTAGGGAATGAGCACAATCGATTGCCAACAGGAAGGACTTCGGTTGGCAAAGAGGAAGCAGCTACTTCTGGTTTGAAGAATCGCCCTTTGTAGCTTTTCGCCTTTTTGCCTTTTCGCCGAGCCCCCCTCTTCGACAGGGGGTGGCCTCCGGCGTCGGTTTCGTTGCTGGTTCCTCAGGGTTCAGCTTCGGAGCCGGCATCGGAATGCCTTGCCGCTCCTGCGCAGGCTTCCTCCTTCGTGCCCTTAGCGGACCAGAGGAAGTTGCCTTGGCCAGGGTCGTCTCGTAGCCGCCTGTTGGCCTTTCCCCGTCCGCGTGCACCGTTTCCGGTCACGCCGGATCTTCTTTCGCTTCTTACGAAGCCGTTGAGGAAGGATTCGGTTCTGCCGTTCTATGGGCAGAATCTCCTATTCTCTGAGGAAGGGGGCTGACAACTTTTGGAACTCAGTTCCATTTCCGAGACTCTCCTGCGGGCGCTTTCTCGCGCTCTGGCAGATTCCTTGGCGCCCTTTCCCCTTAGTAAAGGGCAGGACGCGGAGGAAGTGTCTCACTCCTCTCCACACTTACAAGGGTGAACGAGGCACAGATGAGGCTGTCCTCTCTGCACTATTTCCATGCGGTCTCGTGCGGAAGGGACTTGTTTCTTGCCCACTCCCGGTTTTCTGAGGAGTCGACAAGGAACATTCTCAGTTCGTCATCCTTGGTGGACGGTCTCTCTCCGGCAGCCTGGCCTCTCATGCCAGAAGCAGGGGATTGAGACCAACAGAGAACAGCGGTTCCCTTCTTTTGAGCTTCAATTTGAAAGCAGCAAAAGCAGGCCGCTCCTAAGCAGGCTATACCTAAGCGGACTCAGCCTAAGCGGCCTACGTCCTCAGCTCAGGTGAGATTGTTTCTTTCACAGCCGTCATAGGTACGCTGGGTTTTTGAAACAACAGCCGGCCTTAGGGCTTCGGGGTTTTAGCCTCGGCGGGAGCAACAGCCATTTCATCCGTTGGAGGTGGTGGTTGTTGCTTTCCTTGTGCTTGTGGCTTCGGGCTTCGACATTCTTTCTCTTTCCCAGCGTATGGGTGCTGAGAGGTCGATTTCCGTTTAAAAGGGGGTTTCTGCCTTTGGGCTTCCCCGTTTTCTCTTGCCACGAGCTTCTGGACTCGGTCCAGGTTTGTCTTTCGCCGAGTCTGACTTTGTCTTTCTCTAGCGATCAGACGCGTTCTGGTGTTTCGTCCAAACTTAAGGTTCACTTGAGTTGGCCTCGGAAGTAACATTCAGATTTTCCTGAGGGTGCATTGTCTGGGCATTGCATGTTTGAGAAGTCATTCTTGGCTTGTCACTTTTTCTCAGGTTTTTTGGCTACTCCTCCCCTTTTTGGGCAGAGGTCTAGCTAATGTTCCAGTTTTCTCGGTGCTGGCCTCTAGGCCAGCATCTTTTTCGGCGGCCGAAACTTTTGGTTTCTTACTGTGCCTGTGTACTTTGAGTACTTTGGTGCAATGGCCGGCCTACGGGCAGCAAGGCTCTCGGCCTTAGCCTGTGTTATAGTCTCCTGCCTGTCGTGTTGCGACTTTGGCAATTGGTTCTTGTGACTGCGGATTTCGTCTCTTCCTCTTCTCCATCATGCTTGCATGATGTGAGTTGGGACGATTTCTGCTGGGTTGGGCTTCCGGCCTGGTCACCCCTTTTTCACTTGCAACTATGACTATTACTGAGAACTCTGGTCTCGGGAGGCTGACGGCTGGTTCGCTTCACGGTTTTCCGTCTTTCTTACCAGCTTCGTCCTTTCTGTTTCGGGTTTTTTGATTCATTTTCAATTACCTACAAGCAGTCTGCTCTGCGATCACGCTGGCTTTTGTCATTTTGTTTCCGGTCTCCGGTCACATTAGGATTTGGCCACTGCGGGTCCGCATTTGCGGTGCTTATGCACTACCTTAGGTCGCTTCGTCCCCTTTTTTACCCCTCTCTCTGCTTTCGCAGGGATGGGCAGGGGACGACCGGTGACCGTCTCCCTTGAGTTTTGCTCATTGAGTTGGACCCTGGTACTTGATACTCAGGCGTCTCTCTCTTTCCGGTTTGGAGTTTGGTCACTCTTCCGGAGCTGACTGTTCTCTCAACGGCCTTTTGGGCCTCACTCCATCCCAAAGTTTTCTTACTTTGGCATGGTTGCCTTATGGTCTCCGTGAGGGTCGGTCCTTTTCAGGGCTTAGCCGGCAACCTTACGCACGGATCTTTTCCAGGCCATTAGCATTTCCTTCCATTTAAGGGGGGGGGGGGGGGGGGGGCAGCTTGTCCTTCCCTCTACTTGGTCGGGTTATCCAAGACTGGGGTCCTTTTCTGGACTGTTTTACGGTTCAGAAGATTGGAAGAAGTGCTGGGCACAGCTTAATGGCTCTCTGAGGTCGTCTTTCGCATTTCTTGCCTGAGAGACATCTCTGCTGTCAATCAGGGTGGTTCTCGGTCCGTTTCTGTCCTTTGGCAGTGGGCCAGTTCCTGGCAAGGGTTTAGAGTGAATCAGTGGTTGCTTTCTCACGGGATCCTTTCCTGACTTTTGGCAGTGGGCCAGTTTCTTGGCAAGGGATTTTCTTGCCCTCCGCCTTGTCATAGCTTATGCTATCTTTCCCTCGGCTCGGCCCGAGCCCATTTCCAGGGCCTGGGCCACCTCCTTGGCCTTTTTGGCCTATGGGGTTTGGATGATGTCCTGCGCACAGCTTCTGGCGCTAGGATTTTGTCTTATCAGGTTCTGCAGACATTGCTGCCCTCTGTCAGGATGGGTCTCGGCCTATTCCTTCCTTGGCGGCAGCTGGCTTTTGTCTCTCCAGAACTTTAGAGTGAGTTTGAACTTTTTGATCTTACCCACCACCTTGTTGGAGTTATCTGCTAATATGTGACTCGGAGTAAGAATATGTAATTTAATCGAAAATTTTTAATTAAATTTTCATTTGATTAATATACTTACCCGAGTCACATAGGTAATTCCCTCCCACCTTCCCCGCTTTTAGTTTCTTTGTATTCTAGAAGTCGAATGAGGGTGTCTCGTATCGGGTACGAGATCTGTGGCGTGATGCACGCTACGGGAGGCAACCCAGGGTAGCAAGCTTGCTACTTTTTTGCTTGGGTTGCTTCCCTTATACTATAGACGGGATAGCGTTTTTCAGTCAACCTAGCATCTCGACTGCGTCAATGCTAATATGTGACTCGGGTAAGTATATTAATCAAATGAAAATTTAATTAAAAATTTTCGATTTATGTTTGACTGTGTTCCATGCTTCAAATTGGGCTTCAAAAATGGATACATAAGGGTTTTTTTTCCAAATTCACCTGTAAAATCACTATGTTTGATGTTCTATTTTGCTTCCCTATTTCTCTTCTTCAGTTTCTGATCATCCGATTGTTTTTTTGTTAACATATTCACAATACAATATCACAATTTCTTCAGTAGGGTTTGCGTGAAAAAATCTCATACCTATGCTCAAACTTCAGTCGCTATCTCAAAATTTTGCGCGACAAGCTCTATTCATTTTGTTTTTTTCTGATAAACAAAACACTGAACTAACATAAAAACAAACCTTTAAAACTGCCTAACCACTTTGAAATATGGCCTCAGGTGTGAACTCCAGCCTTAAAGGGGGTGTGTGGGGAGTCTTGAATTGAGGAGGAGATGGGGGGTCTTGAAAGAGGAATTCCACTAAATGATGGGAACATCTTATTATGAGTAAACAAGAGAGCATGTCGCCTAAAAATAACTGATCACCGCACTTTCGGGACTACAAAACACTTCGTTGTAAGAACAGGCATGGGAATTGTCTGACGAAAGGCAAATTTCCGCCGAAATATTTTTTTGTTCCGCCGAAAAAGCAAAAGTGTTCGCTGAAAAAATAAATGGGGGAGGCAAAAATGGTTCTAAAAACTGAATTTAATGGCAAACTTGGAGCTCAGATGACACCAAATTGCACCATTTGGGTTCTTAGGAGAGAAACAATTTTCGGGGGGCAAGTAAGGCAAGGCGATTTGCGCCGTCGACTTAGCTATTACTTATAGATTTTCAGCCTTTTTTACTTCTTTCAATTCCCATGCCTGAAGAGGCTTAAGCTTTTTTTCTATGAAGGTAAAAATGAGAAAAATACATGCAATAGGGGCTTTTGGACATGCAATCCATAGGAAGTACAGAGTGGAAATAAATTGTTCCCAGATGTGCACCACTGTACTCTACCAGCTGCATACCCTTCTAATTAAAAAGATACCGACCTTCCGAACCTGAGTCAATGACTGCATGAGTTTTCAACTGAGACCAATGCCATTGATGTCTTAGAATGATGGTTCCAGGAAACTTTGTGAGGGTCATACTAGCAGAAACATGCATTACACTACAGAGGGAGTGTTGTTTTTCCTTGTATAGCGATGCAGGTACATGTGTACTCTTCTTTAGTCATACACAAGGTGCTACTGGTCATACTTAGGTACAGGGGTCAAAGTTGACCACAAAAGTTGCACCTGATAGTCCTGAAAGTACGGTATACAGTGTCATTGTGTGTATTGATTTTCAGTGTGGACGACCTACAGAGGAGGGCATGTGTCCATGTGGGCTCAGGATTGGAGGAGTTAGCCATCGACCCAATTCTGAAAACGTTGAAGGATCTGGGTAATCAGTGTTTGTGTGGCTCATTTGGTTGTAAGGGGAGCATGCATGCATGTGTAGGTCTCTGTGCCAGTTCGCCATGTATATGACTAGCCGTTGTTGATGAGGTCACCTTTGATTTTCTCATTGTTTTTGTCACAGACAGACACACACTTCACATTCTCCTTTATTGCATTGGGAGAGGGAAATTAAGTGTACTAGATGAAAGCTGATCATGTGATGTATAACTGTTTTTCTTAGCTCTTTGACAGGATTCAGTTTGTGTATCCTGACTATAGCCAGTGTTTATACTCTTTTACATTTTTACGACATGTCTTGCTGTGTTAAGCTTTATGGAATGATATGGTGAAATGGGCTACTACACTACTCTATTCTTTTATTCAGACTTCCTTAATAAAGCGCGCTCAGTTCAAACAATTTTTTAAAAATCTTTTAGAGCTGACCAGACCCAGAAGGGTCACATCCTGGGAGCAGCAGGGCAGAGAGGGATGGAGTCTGTACCGGAGAGACAGCTGTCAGCCGTGGAGTGTGCTGTCCTCAGGTTCCTCACTCACGCTGCATTATACCTGGCCGTCAGCAACCCTGCACAGGTTTGTCACACCACACTATTTGGTTCCCTAACTTACATGTATGTATGCATTAAGTCTGCTAGTTGTGGAGTGTGCTGTCCTCAGGTTCCTCACTCACGCTGCACTGTACCTGGCCGCCAGCAACCCTGCACAGGTTTGTCACACCACACTATTTGGTTCCCTAACTTACATGTATGTCTGCATTAAGTCTGCTAGTTGTGGAGTGTGCTGTCCTCAGGTTCCTCACTTCGTGGGTTCGAACCCCGGCCGGGTCATACCTAAGACTTTAAAATTGGCAATCTAGTGGCTGCTGGCATTATGGGGTTAGTGCTAGGACTGGTTGGTCCGGTGTCAGAATAATGTGACTGGGTGAGACATGAAGCCTGTGCTGCGACTTCTGTCTTGTGTGTGGCGCACGTTAAATGTCAAAGCAGCACCGCCCTGATATGGCCCTTCGTGGTCGGCTGGGCGTTAAGCAAACAAACAAACAAACAAAGGTTCCTCACTCGCGCTGTGCTATACCTGGCTGCCAGCAACCCTGCACATTTAGGTAGCTGTACGTACACTTGTTTATTGAGTCACTTGAGAAAAAGTGACTCTATGTAATCGGTCAGTGTTAGTCTGTCCGGCCGGCCGTCCGGCCGGCCGTCCGTCCGTAGACACCACCTTAACGTTGGACTTTTCTCGGAAACTATCAAAGCGATCGGGCTCATATTTTGTTTAGTCGTGACCTCCAATGACCTCTACACTTTAACGATGGTTTCGTTGACCTTTGACCTTTTTCAAGGTCACAGGTCAGCGTCAAAGGAAAAATTAGACATTTTATATCTTTGACAAAGTTCATCGGATGTGATTGAAACTTTGTAGGATTATTCTTTACATCAAAGTATTTACATCTGTAGCCTTTTACGAACGTTATCAGAAAAACAAGGGAGATAACTAGCCTTTTCTGTTCGGCAACACACAACTTAACGTTGGGCTTTTCTCGGAAACTATAAAAGTGACCGGGCTCAAATTTTATGTGAACGTGACTCATTGTGTTGTGAATAGCAATTTCTTCCTGTCCATCTGATGCCTCATATAATATTCAGAACTGCGAAAGTGACTCGATCGAGCGTTTGCTCTTCTTGTTGAAGCTAGAGAAAGTTTGGTTGACCCTCCGCATATGTCAAGGTCACAGCAGGGTCACTTTTTTTTTAAAGCTGGAGCCTTGACACTTCACACAATTCCTGAGCCTAAATAAGTTGCACAGAGGAAAAGTACATCTGGTTGACCCTCATCAAATTTGTAAGGTCACAACAGGGTCAATCCTGCACAAGTAAACAAGAACAGATGATTTGCAACATAAACTTGCTCAGATTGTCTTTGATGTCATATTTGTCACTGTGCAGACTGGAACAGTTTCTCAGATGGTGGTACCAAGAATTCCGCCAAACCAGGCAGCTCAGTACTTTAGCGACCATGTCCAGCGAGACTTGCAAGTGTTGCAGAGATCTTTGGGTCGCAGTGCTGACGACTCCTTCCTCGTCTTGCATCACCTCTGTCACCAGCTATCATGTGCACAGACAGGTGTGTAACATGTGCTAGCGGAAACACCATATAACCTAATGCATTCACTGAAGAGAGAGAGAGAGAGAGAGAGTTTGTGTGTGTCACAGTGCTGACAATGTCTTCTCTTTCACCACCACTGCCACAAACTATTGTGCGCCCAGACTGCAGGTGTGCAGTGAAAGCAATTAATGCTTGTAGAAACACCAGATAACGTTATGCTTTCACTGAAGTGGGAGAGAGAGAATGTGTTTGTGTTGCTGTTGTTCTGGTGTTTGAGGATTACATGAAGTCTTAATTTAACTTCTGAATAGTTTTAGAGATACAGGTACTTTTGTGAGGCTCTGGGTCGTCCACAACCCAGGAAGCATGGTGACGGTTAAGTATGCATATTATAAGCCATGTATATTGAGAGAAGCTGCTTTTTGTTTTTTAACCAGGACTGTTTCACTATTGAAGAACATGACAGGAGGATGCTGTGGATAAGACCATATGTAGATGGTCTGTGGACAGTTTTGTGCTTGTCTCACACACAGGGCGTAGATAGAGATCTCTTAATGAAGCAAAAATAAAAGATGTGGCAAACCGACAACAGATCTAGATAAAGTAAAATGGAAAGAATTCTACTTTTTCAGTGGTTTTCAGTAGTACCTGCAATGTGAAGCACCCCCGATTAGAGGACACCTTCCAATAAAGGTCACCTTCTGCAGTCCCTATAGCTGTGTATGATATACCTGTCATGACAGGCTACCTACAATATAGGGACACTTTCACTTGGTTGGAAGGGTGTCTTTCATTGCAGGTACCTGTGTACATATCAAATCTTTTGTTGCGTTTTGCTATTTGTCATTTAGGTTGTATGTGTTTCCCTTACAGATGGGCGCCACACTCATCTGCACACAAAAGAGGAGAGAGCTCATTGGGAGAGGCAATTTGCAGCCATGTTCATTGGGCCTGCTGTCATGGTAAGTTTTTTCACAACTGAGGGCATTGTAGACAGGCTTTTCACAACTGTACCACAGATTTTCGAGACATGTAAAAATGAGAAACCTATGTTATCAGATTGGTATCAGATTCCAATATTTTGATTGTACATTTCAAGTGTATGTGTGTGTGAGCAGGGGCGGATTAGGGGGGGGGGGGTTACAGGGGTTCCCCCCCCCCCCCCCCCGGCTGTCACAAAAATTTAAAAAAAATAATACTAACTTTAAAAGAAATAATGAGTGGCTGCTGACACCAGTTGATCATGTTTAAAATCAAGGATAAGCCATAAATTGTTCATAAAATAGCTAAAACTCTTCAGCTTCTGGGGGGCAACCCCCCAACCGGGCCTTGCCCATGTACCCCACAAGGGACCCAAGGTTGTAACACCCCCCCCCCCCCTCTGGCTTAACTGCTCCGCCCCTGGTGAGTTTGTGTGTGTGTGTGTGTGTGTGTTGAAGTGTGTGCAGCTAGGGTATAGCTTTCATAGAGTAAATAAATCATGTATAATCTTTTGTCTTCAGGATGTGAGCTGACAGCTGTCAAGTCAGTGATAATAGTAACAATTGTCAGCAAGTAGCTGGTGTATTATAAATTGTGATAGTGCTGAAATATTTCAATTTATATATCTTTCACAACAGAACGTGGACACACTTTTGAGGACTGGAAACCAGGCCATTGTATCAGACAACAGAAAAGGTACACTTTTGTTTTGTACTTACATGTTTCTTTCTTTGTGTGAAACAGTAATGGATATAATAAATTTGAAGTCATAAACACAGAATGTGGGTAAATATTCCCCAAAGACAGTAGTTAAACTATAAAAACTTCTTTTGAAGAAAACTTTTTGAGGTTCAGACAAAATTGGCAGCTGTCATGAAAATTATCCTGCAGAATGAGATGTTTAACCTTGGCCTTCATCCCCCCCTTCCTCGTCCTGATATGGCTCTGCGTATAGTCGGCTGGACGTTAAGCAACAAATAAACAAACAAACAAACCTTGCCCTTACAGAAAAGAAAAGTCGCTGCGACCTCGCTGCGACCTCGTTGCGAGGTCGCAGCGATCTAAACACATCGCAGCAACTAGTCGCAGCTGGTCACGGCTAGCCGCGATGTTGGCGCGAGCCTCGCAACAACATCGCGGCTAGCCGCGACCTTGGCGCGAGCCTCGCGACAACATCGCGGCTAGCTGTGACCCTGGCGCGAGGCTCGCGACAAGAGCGCGGCTAGCTGCGACCATGGTGCGAGGCTCGCGCCAACATCGCGGGTAGCTGCGACCTTGGCGCGAGCCTCGCAACAACATCGCAGGTAGCTGCAACCTTGGCGCGAGCCTCACAACAACATCAAAGTTAGCTGCGACAATTGGCGCGAACCTCGCAACAACATCGCGGGTAGCTGCGACCTTGACGCGAGCCTCGCAGGTAGCTGCGATCTTGGCGTAAGTTTTCGAACAACATCACAGCTAGCCGCGACCTTAATGGAGGCTTTTTCAATATCATATGGAGGGGCCTGCTTATAGAGCGATTGTTGTGTTTGACTCTCTGAGTGGCCCTATTTGCAAATATTCTTACCATCTTGGCACAAGAATGAGACATGGTGGCAGCAAATATTATTCAGAAACATAACACTCAGCTTGCTTCATGTTTTAAAAAACTGTATGAAATATGTTTCATATTACAAAGTAAATATTTTCTTTTGTTTTTAAGCAAAAAGTGTATTTTGGCATTAATTCTTCTGTTAAAGGGATGTATAAATCAGCAGCCCGAAATTCTTGTTTGTTTACCAACTGCCAGAGACTTTTATTCTGTAGTTTCACACAAAATGTTGTTGAAGCAAAATTCAAGGCTTAAACTAAGGTCTTCTACATTTCTGCTTTTTTTTCAATAATCTTATGGTTAGATTTCGCTAAAAAGTTATGTCAGATGATGAATGAAGCATGGGGAAATTTTTTTATCAAAATAAAAATAAATGTAAAAAAAGTTTTTATTTTTGAGAAGTACAGTATAACACTTCCAATGTTTTGATTTCCATGTGGAGAGAGCATGTGTTTTAACTATAAATATCGACCAATCAAATTCATGTCACTATGCTGACAGCCACACCCACACAATCACAGCAACAGTTTGACACAGTGTATTAGAGCGCTGTCCACGATGTTTTGTTAAACGCACGGAATGCATGGTATTTGAGAGGACTTTTGCCCTTGGCATTTGCCAAATAAGGATATCGTACTACGCTGCATTACTTTCATGAATTTTCAATCGGCTACCCTGGCTTCGTCCTTCCTGATCGAAGGGGAGTGTATTTTTGATATTTGTAGGGAATAGCTAGACTTAGTATTTGATGCCGATTTCTGTATAAAAATGTAGACAAACACCTTTAAACTCGAGTATTATATTTTCACAAAGATGGTCGCAACCGTTTAGCCTATATGGCATGTTGCATTTCCATTTAAAAATCAGGTAAAGTGTTATCTTGTGCTTCTTTAAAATTTGGGAGCTAGAAAGTACCATGGTGATGTGTTGCTAACTGCATTTAGCTTAGGGAGTTTACTATTGCCCATTAAACTCAAAGTGTACAACCAGCCTATATTATAAAGACTTAACAGAAATGATCAGATTCAGAGCATATATGACAGCACACGAATGGAAGCACTATATATAGCTTGCACACCAACAAACAAGAGAAATTTTAACTGGCAGTGTGACGATCAAACAATTCCATTAAAAAATATAGCTGGAACCCTAGCTGTTTTGCGCTTGGAGTATTCTCAAACAAATTTGCCTATTTGGCATATATATATATATTTTCAGGAAAAAAAAGGTGCATGTACTCCATACATTTGACCGTTGCAACATTAAAAAGTTTACCAAAACATTAAACCAAATGCTTCTTTCAATGTGTAATGACAAAAGCGGTTACCATTGATCAAATGCAGAGTTGTAAAGTTGTTATAATCATTAAACCATACTGATCGTATTTTTAGACAAACAAGCATACATAGTCTAATACGGCAATAATTATGTGTTCCCAGGTCTTGATCACAGGCGGAAGGTATCGTCCACTGGTCAAACCTTCTTTGTATCACTTAGCTCCTAGCCGCAATCGGGATTTTTTCCACCCCATTTCAAAGGACCAGACCATGCTGTTTTAAAGGTTATTAGAACCACTAACCGATGACTGAAGGTTAGAGAAATGCACCTGAAGATGCCAAAAATGTAAAGAAATTCACCGAATAAAATAAAAAATGTATACCACATCAAAATACATACCATTTTCGTTAGTTAATTTGTGTTTACTATGTGATTTTGTATGAATATTTTATTGAAGTACCGTTCAGCCTCACACAGCCTCCGCGCGCTGTGATGCGCAACATTTTTCAGTTCGGTCGTCGTACTTTACGCTCTCTTGCTCCGCGTCAAAGAAAAGTATCTACAATGGGTGTTTTGAAAGAGCAGAGCTAGCTCTATAATTTCGTATATTTTGAGAACTGGAAAACAAAGTGACCAAAAATTGCGGTTGAAGTTTTCAAAATCAAACTACCGACAACTTTATCACACTGCCAAATGAAATACACCATTCGATTCAGCTCGAATTTTTCTTTAAACAAGCAAAAAATGAAGTCAGTCCGACATGTGTCCTCCGAGCAAGACGCCCAAAACGAGGCTCGAATAGCTTTGCCTGCAGTTTTGAAAATGGCGCCCGGTGGCTCAAGCCGCGATTACCGACTCAACAAATTCGACCCAAGCATTCTTTTCGTCCGGCACATCGATTCAAGATGTTCTGTTCGGTAAGTTTAGACATATTAAAGTATTGATTGAATGTTTTTAATGGCGGATGTACGAAATGACAGAAGGTATTTTGTACTGAATTTGACGAAGCGGTTCGACTTCGATGGCCTGTCTGTGTTTCAAGCGGAAGGGTTGTGTTACGAACCTTTCTCTAACCCAATAGAATCTAATGACGAAAATAATCATTGACAATGTATCTACAGATATAAAAAAACAACTATTTCTGGTGCATCTACGAAATGAAAACATTGCATATTGTTCAAAAACTGATTTTATTCAGGTCACGTAACTTCTTCTTTTCTTGCACCAGCTGAGTGGAAACCAAAAGTAGAATTCACCAGCTGACTCTGAGAACGTTTTGCGGACTCGCAATGTTTCGCACATGTATGTCGACTTATTTCGTGTGAGAAAACAGATATTACAGATATATTTTTTATAAAATACTGGTAGCTGCTTTTTCATTTATTGAAAATGAAATAACTGACTTTTCTTCTTTGAGTTTGAATGGTGTTTTTCTTTCTGCAGAAGTAGTGTTTGATGTTATTGTTATAACTTACTTTTTGTTCTTTTCTCCAGATGACACACATGCACCAACAACTTGCTAACTATTTTCTTGCCTCTGGCCGTGGCAGACCTCCAAATCCACCGACCGGGGCTGACAAACAAGGTTTTGCTGCAGTTACAGAGGCAAAGTGGCAAGCCCTCTTCAGTGGTAAGTACTCGGTTGATCACAACTCTTTTTTGTCTTATAGATATGCTTATGTATTTATAAACAGGCTAGCAATCCTTTGCGTCTTTTCTTTATCCACTAAAATTAATTACAAAATAATAATAGACATTGATAATTTGTATTTATTTCTTTGGCTGTCCCTTTTACTATACTGCAGCATAGTTCATGCACTGGTATATTGCTATTTCATATGTTACGTGGATTTCCATTGGTCAATTGGGCAAAACTGAGCTCAGTGCAAAAGTGATATCGACGACATTTCCGTTGATATCAGTTTTGATATCGACTGCCTCTTTTAAGTTTATTGCTTCCCCACTTCAAAAACAAAAACACCTAAATTTTAAAACAAACAAAATTAATATATGTATATAAAAATGTAATTATCCCAGAATTTAGTTGAGCAAGTGACTAAAGACTTTTTGAAAGAAAAAACATTTTGAAAAACTGAAAAGTACAAGAAAAGAGTGAACAAAAAGAAATGATAATCAGAGGGAGGGATATGGAACAGCCAAAACTGAGACAAATACTTTTGTAATTTCTTTACAATAAATACAAAATGTCCCGAGAATTAGCAATATATCTAACATTGACTGACTGTGTGACGATATCTTCTGCTATTGGTCTGTTTCGACAGTGATATCAAAATCTCGACCTCCAGTCTCGATTTTGATATCACTGTCTCAACAGACCATAGCAGAAGATATCATCACACAGTCCGTCAATATTGGGTAATATTATCTTTTGGAACACAGACTGATATTGACTTTTTTTCAGGTCCACTCCTGGTTTGAGAAGCTCTTCCCAGAAGTTACCTTTCCTGTGGATCGGATTGGTGGTGTCATTGATCGCACGGAGAAGCAATTCAAGGAGCACCTCAGTGGGGAGACAGGAACAACAGCATTTCTTCAGGTTGTCAGAGATCTTGATTCAGAGATGAGATTCCCAAATTTTGACATAAGAGGGTAAAGGAAGTTTGGCCCTTTGCGTTGCCCCTTGTGGGAGTCAGGGGGCTGAAGCTGATGCGTTTTTAGCATTTACATAACAAAAAATTGCTCAGAAATGAGTCTTAGCAGCAGAATATTTTGATTAGAACTTTGGGCATTGTTCATGCATTTCTAGAATGAATCTCACAAATAAACAACAGTCACTGAAAATAACATCACACTCACAGACTGACAAACACAAGTGTGCACACAAGGACAAATATGTGGTCAAATGGTCTTTCAACACGCTCTTGCCTCTCTATTTGTAGCCCAGTACTTTATTACACCACGTGCATTGTGCCTTCCCCGAACATTCAACTTTTGAACCGAATCTTCGCCCAAACCCATTTGTTCTTTAGCCCTTTATCAATCTCAGAAGCTAAAGCATGTTCTGTTTCTGCCAACAATCGCATTGACGACGCCATCTTGCTAAAGTGGCTAAAGTCAACAACTAAATCAGCCCATTTAGGAACTTCCGCGATGAAGACACTGATGATGAGGAGAAACTTGTTCCCAAATGGACAGTTCGTACACGGGTCTAAAGTTCATTTCGTAGATTTTTGGTTTTGAGCTCGGCGGAGATTTTTTTTGTCGGAGGTATTGTCGGTCCGGACAATCAAAAACCGGTCTAGTCTTTTGGGAGATTCAGTCATTGGCAGGTCAGATTTTTGATAATCAACCTCTACCCCCCCCCCCCCCCCCCCCCCCCCCCCCTTTTTTTTCTCAAGGGATCTGGACGATTCAGGAAAACGGTCCTGGGGATCAACTTTTGAGCAGAATTCCGCGAAAAAATCTCATCTCTGTTGATTTTGTTTCTGATGCACTCAGCCACCTTGGGTTAAGAAGGGCAGAACTTCTTGGAGAGTGCATACACTACAGGGGTCGACACTAACTTATTTGGCCTGGGGCCACACTGGCCCCAGAGATGGAAATTGCTGGGGCGGAAAAAAAAAATCTGGGGCCCACTCTCAGTATTCACGTGCGGCAATGCATTGTCTGTTTTTCTTCATCGTACTGAAGCCAGGGAAATTCTTTCAACCATTTGACATTGAAATTACGACAGCGCTTCGCGCTTTTGGCTGCATCGGTTTCCTTTTTTCGTTTCTCTCCACCCTGTTCTTCATCTTCATTGCCATGTCTTTTTACACCAGGGATGTGTCGCCACATTTTGCGTTTGGCATTTGAAGGCGATACTTATCTCTCACGCTAAAGAGCGCAATCTGGGAGTTATTTCCCTTACGACATTGTCCTTTGACGATTTGAATGTGTTTTTTTCTTGACTGCGGCATTGATCGTAACGCAAATTTCAGTGACGACTTTGACTGGCGATTTTTAGTGATTGGCTCTGCTGGCATTAGAATTTTCGGTTTGTCATTGTTGGAATTTATGCTGGGGCGGAGTGGGCCCCAAGCTTCGGCAATGTTTGGGGCGGAACACAAAACTCTGGGGCGTTCCGCCCCCCGCCCCCGCTAGTGTCGAACCCTGCACTACTTGGTAGGTATGCAACATATTATGTACTGGTTGGCCTGTAATGTACTGTCTTGATTTCATTTTCGAAATATAGTTTTTCATAATAACTATATCGCTGATAGCTCTACACTTTTACTTTTAGGGTGTATTGCAATTAACTTTGGAAAAAAGGTTAAGCAGCTGTTTATGTTTAAACAAAAAATTACTCACGAGACCTTTAGCTAAACCCATGTGACATTGGTAAAAAAAACCAGCAGGAGCGATTGCTAGTGCTGGTGATTTTGTATTTCGGCAACAAATTGTGAACTCTGATGAACTTGTTCGTCCTGATCGCAGGATACAGCTTGCTCTATTTAATCTGAATTTATGCCAAATGAGCTTTTATTAAATAATTTGAATTTAAACCAATTGTTTGTTTTACATTTGAGAATATGCGTCTGCATGTGTTGAACTGCTTCTGTCTCTAGTCAATTTAGAATGTATGTAGCACAATGGCCTGTCAGTGCAAAAGGATTTGCATGCACCCACAAGCTGGTTGCAGCATTTTTCTGGGAGGGTTTAGGTATATTTTAACTGGGACTTTAAACCATCTAAACAATGTTCAGGGTTTGGTAAAGCATTTCCTCCTGCATAAGCCATAACTGCAGTAAGTTATCACTCATCACTAGGTTGCAGCTCACTTGCTGTGAAATTTGAAGGTCGTTGCTTGATGATTTCATGGACATCGCAGTAAACCGTGACAACTGCACAGGTAGCTGCAGCTGGGTCAAGGAAAGCTTGTACGTGGTAAGAATTTGGAGGACAGGCCAGGGATATCCCGGCTCACCCTGGTCGTTGCTAGCTATAGCTGTGACATGGTCGCGGATATATAGCTGTGACTACCACATATAGGTCCGGGTAATCGCGGCTAGCTGCGAGGTAATCGCGGCTAGCTGCGACCTAATCGCGGTAGCTGTGACTAGCAGGAACAGGTCCGGGTTATCGCGGCTAGCTGCGACCTGGTCGCGGCCTGTAACCTCCTTGGGTCTATACTAATTCATCGTGGCTTGCCACGACTAGATCGCAGCTAACTGCGACTAGATCACAGCTAGCTGCGACTACATCACAGCTAGCTGCGACTAGATCACGGCAAGCCGCAGCATGATCCCAGGAACATCGCGGCTAGCTGTGACCTGGTCGCGGCTAGCTGTGACCTGGTCGCAGCTAGCTGTGACCTGGTCGCGGCTAGCTGTGACCTGGTCGCGGCAAGCTCACAGTAAGGGGTCCAGGACATCGCGGCTAGCTGCTGCTAGGTCGCGGCAAGCTCGCAGGGAACATCGCAGCTAGCCGCGACCTCATCACATCAAGCTCGCGGGTGGGATCTCCATATAAGGATATATAACTACATCGCAGCTAGCTGCGACTTAGTCGCAGCAAACTTAATTTGCATGGTAAATTACGGCCTCGCAGCGACCTCGCAGCGAGGCTCGCTGCGACCTCGCTGCGAGGCTCGCCACAGGGCCTTTTTTTCTGTAAGGGTGGCCGGATCAGCTATGAAGAACACAATCCAGATATAATGATGGTTCTTTCACGTTCCATAGTTTTTGCACATTGAAGATTGAAAATGATGACAGTGCCCCCCCCCAAAAAAAAACCTCCAAGTCTTAAAAAGGAGGGAGCATTAACAACAGAGATAAATTTACAGAGGTTATGAATAGAAAATCTGAGAAGGCAAGGCCTTTGTGGACGACCCAGAGCCTCACAAAAGTGTCTGTATCTCTAAATCTATTGGGAGTTTTGGATTGAAACTTCATGTAATCCTCAAACACTATAGAACCTAGCTTCCTATCGACCAATTTTTAAAGGATTATTTTTGTAAACAAACAGATAAACAATAACGTATTTTGAACTTCACAGTCCGGATGTTGTGGGTCGTGGACGACCCATATGGAATTAAAGAAGGTATTTTATGGTGTTTATCCCTATTGGGATGGTGTAGGTCATGTCTACGACCCATACTCTAGATCTGCAAAGAGGCGGTAAAGAGTTTATCCCTGTTCTGATGGTGTTGAATCCTTGTTTAGTAAATATGGGCCGTACACGAACCACATCATCCGGACTCAGTACAGTCCAAAGCGTGATCCGGTGAAGGTTAAAAGGGAGGAGTCTTAAATCTGGGGGTGTCTTCACCTTCACCGGATCACGCTTTGGACTACATGCAGTCTCCCGATATGGATCGTGTTGAACACCTCATTTTTAAAGCATGGTCGTACATGTCAAACGAAAGTGGTAGATGATAAAGCCCTCCATCATTTGAGGATTACATGAAGTCTCAATCAAAAACTCCAAATTGTTTCAAAGATGCAGACACAAAAGTCAGGCTCTAGGTCATCCCTAACCCAGGAAGCACGGTAAAGGTGGGTTCGACTTGATTGCTTTTTTTATGGTTGCAGGTGAGAGTGCACTCCTGAAGCTTGTGTATGAAGACGAGGACCAAACAACAGACCATAGTGATGTGACACACATCCAGACCAACCCGTCTGTGTGGCGATACAGACCTCGCATCACTGTGGATCGCTTCTTCCAGCAGTTTCACCTGCAGGTTGAAACTCGCAAAGACAAGGAGGGGAAGTATCCTGTCATCAGACTCTTCAAAGCACAGGTAAACTTTCTAATGGATTTACATCTCATAAATATTACTATGGTACCCTTGCATGTGTCCCAATTAAGGTGAAAACAATCAAAGAAATTAAAGTTCATAAAACAAAGGTTTTATAATGGAGGTGGATTTTCAGAGGTTATGAACAAAAAGTATGAGAAGTATGCAGTCTTTGAAGGTAGAGGTCTTAAATTGGTTGATCTTAAAAGGGGATACAAAGGGTTAAATGATACTGATGGGCTGCATGTGTTAGACTGTGAAGAACATTTCCTATTGTAAGGTATAGTCAAACCTTGTGAAGAAATGGTGTGTGGATATGCTTTGCCCCAATGGTTGAGGTGAGAATGCCCCACTGCCATGCTTTATTTTTCTCACAAATTCTTCCCGTCAACTAGTTTTCTGGTTTTGTTTTTCGTATTACAGTAGCAAAAATGTCTCCATTGTGTGTATTTTGCAGCGTCACATCCTACATGCCCTGCACTACGTGCCGTCAATCCTTGCAGGACAGAGACGTCTGATGATGCAGCTTCACCGTCGTCTGGACAGAGCTGAGGCCGCCACTCTCACTGTGGCCAAGGTCATGGAAGGAAAGGGTAAGAAACACCCATTGCTAGTGCTGGTTTTGCTGGGAGAGAGAATTATACACATGCACAAGAAGATTTTGCAGTATTAAAAGAAAGGCACAAAGTAATCATCTCTTCAGATTCTTTGCTAGATCATGGTTCTGTGTCCGAAGAAGAAGTGCATGTTTTTCTGTTTCTGCAAAGTCATAATCTTTTTTTGCTTTTGCAGATCGAACATCTGGACTTGAGGAGCTGTTGCACAACTTCTCAAAGGCTTGGGACATTGTGAAGGAACACCTCATTGGATTCCGTAAGTATGTCAAAATGTAGAATCTGCGTTCAGTGATTAAGAGCAGAAATGGCAATACAATAAAAGCATTTTCTGACTCATCCTTAGCATGTGTCAAATATTCTATTCTTGACCATTTTAACATGAGTCCAAGCAGTGACATCTAGTAAATTGGCTCAATATTTCCACAAAGGAGACCTTGAAGTGAACTGCCTCACATGGTAATTGTTGAAATCAGAAACATTCAGTATGGATAGCAGGATGCAGTTATGATCTTGAATTAAAGTGTGCAAGTGACAAAATAGTCGGCATAAAGTTTTATTTACATCAACCTTCGTTACAGAATGTGTGGCACCCACAGAAGGCCTGGTGTCACTGCCAGAGGAGTATCACAACGCCAGCATGACAACAGACAGTCCTATCGCCGTTTTGCTGCCGTCCACACAGGGCCCTGGTCTCTGTTCCTACATCCTGCTGCAGTTCCTGCTGAGCCAGAATAACCACTTCCTGGAGACCTACTGCCCCTTGGTCAAGCAGAGGTCAGATCTTACTGAAACTTTATCAGTGAAATGTTGTGCACTGTGGAACCCCGGGCTTTCAAAAGACCCCATTTTAGAACGACCTCCTTGCATTTAAGGCCCTATTTTTTCAGATTGTCTATTAATAATTTAAGAATGGGTTTTATCAGATTTGTGGACGTCTTACAAGGGGGTTCCACTGCATTGCTTATGTTTCACAGATGTAATGAAATGATTGCAACAGTTTTGTGGGGGAGGGTTGGGGGCTAAAGATTGAGCCCTATAGTTTTTCACAGTAGCTATACCTTTTTTTCACAACAATTTTGTGATTTATTTTAAATCGGTCTGAAGCGATATGAATTTTATTATTAAGTCTTACATAAAAATAAAGAGTATGAGACTGTACATGGATGCCGATGTACGGGCTAGTGTGTTTGTGATATGGTTTTGGATGCCTTTCCTTGTCAATGCCTCAGTCATCAATATGCTCAGACACTGCCATTGAGAATCAAAGATAAGGAGCAAAAAATTATTCATATTGGATGAGTTTCTATATATTCAAGAGATACCCTTACAGAAAAAAAGGCCCTGTGGCGAGCCTCGCAGCGAGGTCGCAGCGAGCCTCGCTGCGAGGTCGCTGCGAGGCCGTAATTTACCATGCAAATTAAGTTTGCTGCGACTAAGTCGCAGCTAGCTGCGATGTAGTTATATATCCTTATATGGAGATCCCACCCGCGAGCTTGATGTGATGAGGTCGCGGCTAGCTGCGATGTTCCCTGCGAGCTTGCCGCGACCTAGCAGCAGCTAGCCGCGATGTCCTGGACCCCTTACTGTGAGCTTGCCGCGACCAGGTCACAGCTAGCCGCGACCAGGTCACAGCTAGCTGCGACCAGGTCACAGCTAGCCGCGACCAGGTCACAGCTAGCCGCGATGTTCCTGGGATCATGCTGCGGCTTGCCGTGATCTAGTCGCAGCTAGCTGTGATGTAGTCGCAGCTAGCTGCGATCTAGTCGTGGCAAGCCGCGATGTCTTAATTATTAGACCCAAGGAGGTTACAGGCCGCGACCAGGTCGCAGCTAGCCGCGATAACCCGGACCTGTTCCTGCTAGTCACAGCTACCGCGATTAGGTCGCAGCTAGCCGCGATTACCTCGCAGCTAGCCGCGATTACCCGGACCTATATGTGGTAGTCACAGCTATATATCCGCGACCATGTCACAGCTATAGCTAGCAACGACCAGGGTGAGCCGGGATATCCCTGGCCTGTCCTCCAAATTCTTACCACGTACAAGCTTTCCTTGACCCAGCTGCAGCTACCTGTGCAGTTGTCACGGTTTACTGCGATGTCCATGAAATCATCAAGCAACGACCTTCAAATTTCACAGCAAGTGAGCTGCAACCTAGTGATGAGTGATAACTTACTGCAGTTATGGCTTATGCAGGAGGAAATGCTTTACCAAACCCTGAACATTGTTTAGATGGTTTAAAGTCCCAGTTAAAATATACCTAAACCCTCCCAGAAAAATGCTGCAACCAGCTTGTGGGTGCATGCAAATCCTTTTGCACTGACAGGCCATTGTGCTACATACATTCTAAATTGACTAGAGACAGAAGCAGTTCAACACATGCAGACGCATATTCTCAAATGTAAAACAAACAATTGGTTTAAATTCAAATTATTTAATAAAAGCTCATTTGGCATAAATTCAGATTAAATAGAGCAAGCTGTATCCTGCGATCAGGACGAACAAGTTCATCAGAGTTCACAATTTTTTGCCGAAATACAAGATCACCAGCACTAGCAATCGCTCATGCTGGTTTTTTTTACCAATGTCACATGGGTTTAGCTAAAGGTCTCGTGAGTAATTTTTTGTTTAAACATAAACAGCTGCTTAACCTTTTTTCCAAAGTTAATTGCAATACACCCTAAAAGTAAAAGTGTAGAGCTATCAGCGATATAGTTATTATGAAAAACTATATTTCGAAAATGAAATCAAGACAGTACATTACAGGCCAACCAGTACATAATATGTTGCATACCTACCAAGTAGTGCAGGGTTCGACACTAGCGGGGGCGGGGGGCGGAACGCCCCAGAGTTTTGTGTTCCGCCCCAAACATTGCCGAAGCTTGGGGCCCACTCCGCCCCAGCATAAATTCCAACAATGACAAACCGAAAATTCTAATGCCAGCAGAGCCAATCACTAAAAATCGCCAGTCAAAGTCGTCACTGAAATTTGCGTTACGATCAATGCCGCAGTCAAGAAAAAAACACATTCAAATCGTCAAAGGACAATGTCGTAAGGGAAATAACTCCCAGATTGCGCTCTTTAGCGTGAGAGATAAGTATCGCCTTCAAATGCCAAACGCAAAATGTGGCGACACATCCCTGGTGTAAAAAGACATGGCAATGAAGATGAAGAACAGGGTGGAGAGAAACGAAAAAAGGAAACCGATGCAGCCAAAAGCGCGAAGCGCTGTCGTAATTTCAATGTCAAATGGTTGAAAGAATTTCCCTGGCTTCAGTACGATGAAGAAAAACAGACAATGCATTGCCGCACGTGAATACTGAGAGTGGGCCCCAGATTTTTTTTTTCCGCCCCAGCAATTTCCATCTCTGGGGCCAGTGTGGCCCCAGGCCAAATAAGTTAGTGTCGACCCCTGTAGTGTATGCACTCTCCAAGAAGTTCTCCCCTTCTTAACCCAAGGTGGCTGAGTGCATCAGAAACAAAATCAACAGAGATGAGATTCTTCCCCTTTTTCGCGGAATTCTGCTCAAAAGTTGATCCCCAGGACCGTTTTCCTGAATCGTCCAGATCCCTTGAGAAAAAAAAGGGGGGGGGGGGGGGGGGGTAGAGGTTGATTATCAAAAATCTGACCTGCCAATGACTGAATCGCCCAAAAGACTAGACCGGTTTTTGATTGTCCGGACCGACAATACCTCTGACAAAAAAATCTCCGCCGAGCTCAAAACCAAAAATCTACGAAATGAACTTTAAACCCGTGTACGAACTGTCCATTTGGGAACAAGTTTCTCCTCATCATCAGTGTCTTCATCGCGGAAGTTCCTAAATGGGCTGATTTAGTTGTTGACTTTAGCCACTTTAGCAAGATGGCGTCGTCAATGCGATTGTTGGCAGAAACAGAACATGCTTTAGCTTCTGAGATTGATAAAGGGCTAAAGAACAAATGGGTTTGGGCGTGGAAAGACGAAATTATAACTACCGAAGAAGATTCGGTTCAAAAGTTGAATGTTCGGGGAAGGCACAATGCACGTGGTGTAATAAAGTACTGGGCTACAAATAGAGAGGCAAGAGCGTGTTGAAAGACCATTTGACCACATATTTGTCCTTGTGTGCACACTTGTGTTTGTCAGTCTGTGAGTGTGATGTTATTTTCAGTGACTGTTGTTTATTTGTGAGATTCATTCTAGAAATGCATGAACAATGCCCAAAGTTCTAATCAAAATATTCTGCTGCTAAGACTCATTTCTGAGCAATTTTTTGTTATGTAAATGCTAAAAACGCATCAGCTTCAGCCCCCTGACTCCCACAAGGGGCAACGCAAAGGGCCAAACTTCCTTTACCCTCTTATGTCAAAATTTGGGAATCTCATCTCTGAATCAAGATCTCTGACAACCTGAAGAAATGCTGTTGTTCCTGTCTCCCCACTGAGGTGCTCCTTGAATTGCTTCTCCGTGCGATCAATGACACCACCAATCCGATCCACAGGAAAGGTAACTTCTGGGAAGAGCTTCTCAAACCAGGAGTGGACCTGAAAAAAAGTCAATATCAGTCTGTGTTCCAAAAGATAATATTACCCAATATTGACGGACTGTGTGATGATATCTTCTGCTATGGTCTGTTGAGACAGTGATATCAAAATCGAGACTGGAGGTCGAGATTTTGATATCACTGTCGAAACAGACCAATAGCAGAAGATATCGTCACACAGTCAGTCAATGTTAGATATATTGCTAATTCTCGGGACATTTTGTATTTATTGTAAAGAAATTACAAAAGTATTTGTCTCAGTTTTGGCTGTTCCATATCCCTCCCTCTGATTATCATTTCTTTTTGTTCACTCTTTTCTTGTACTTTTCAGTTTTTCAAAATGTTTTTTCTTTCAAAAAGTCTTTAGTCACTTGCTCAACTAAATTCTGGGATAATTACATTTTTATATACATATATTAATTTTGTTTGTTTTAAAATTTAGGTGTTTTTGTTTTTGAAGTGGGGAAGCAATAAACTTAAAAGAGGTCGTCGATATCAAAACTGATATCAACGGAAATGTCGTCGATATCACTTTTGCACTGAGCTCAGTTTTGCCCAATTGACCAATGGAAATCCACGTAACATATGAAATAGCAATATACCAGTGCATGAACTATGCTGCAGTATAGTAAAAGGGACAGCCAAAGAAATAAATACAAATTATCAATGTCTATTATTATTTTGTAATTAATTTTAGTGGATAAAGAAAAGACGCAAAGGATTGCTAGCCTGTTTATAAATACATAAGCATATCTATAAGACAAAAAAGAGTTGTGATCAACCGAGTACTTACCACTGAAGAGGGCTTGCCACTTTGCCTCTGTAACTGCAGCAAAACCTTGTTTGTCAGCCCCGGTCGGTGGATTTGGAGGTCTGCCACGGCCAGAGGCAAGAAAATAGTTAGCAAGTTGTTGGTGCATGTGTGTCATCTGGAGAAAAGAACAAAAAGTAAGTTATAACAATAACATCAAACACTACTTCTGCAGAAAGAAAAACACCATTCAAACTCAAAGAAGAAAAGTCAGTTATTTCATTTTCAATAAATGAAAAAGCAGCTACCAGTATTTTATAAAAAATATATCTGTAATATCTGTTTTCTCACACGAAATAAGTCGACATACATGTGCGAAACATTGCGAGTCCGCAAAACGTTCTCAGAGTCAGCTGGTGAATTCTACTTTTGGTTTCCACTCAGCTGGTGCAAGAAAAGAAGAAGTTACGTGACCTGAATAAAATCAGTTTTTGAACAATATGCAATGTTTTCATTTCGTAGATGCACCAGAAATAGTTTTTTTTTATATCTTTAGATACATTGTCAATGATTATTTTCGTCATTAGATTCTATTGGGTTAGAGAAAAAAACGAAAGCGGTTCGTAACACAACCCTTCCGCTTGAAACACAGACAGGCCATCGAAGTCGAACCGCTTCGTCAAATTCAGTACAAAATACCTTCTGTCATTTCGTACATCCGCCATTAAAAACATTCAATCAATACTTTAATATGTCTAAACTTACCGAACAGAACATCTTGAATCGATGTGCCGGACGAAAAGAATGCTTGGGTCGAATTTGTTGAGTCGGTAATCGCGGCTTGAGCCACCGGGCGCCATTTTCAAAACTGCAGGCAAAGCTATTCGAGCCTCGTTTTGGGCGTCTTGCTCGGAGGACACATGTCGGACTGACTTCATTTTTTGCTTGTTTAAAGAAAAATTCGAGCTGAATCGAATGGTGTATTTCATTTGGCAGTGTGATAAAGTTGTCGGTAGTTTGATTTTGAAAACTTCAACCGCAATTTTTGGTCACTTTGTTTTCCAGTTCTCAAAATATACGAAATTATAGAGCTAGCTCTGCTCTTTCAAAACACCCATTGTAGATACTTTTCTTTGACGCGGAGCAAGAGAGCGTAAAGTACGACGACCGAACTGAAAAATGTTGCGCATCACAGCGCGCGGAGGCTGTGTGAGGCTGAACGGTACTTCAATAAAATATTCATACAAAATCACATAGTAAACACAAATTAACTAACGAAAATGGTATGTATTTTGATGTGGTATACATTTTTTATTTTATTCGGTGAATTTCTTTACATTTTTGGCATCTTCAGGTGCATTTCTCTTAGTCTTACCTTCAGTCATCGGTTAGTGGTTCTAATAACCTTTAAAACAGCATGGTCTGGTCCTTTGAAATGGGGTGGAAAAAATCCCGATTGCGGCTAGGAGCTAAGTGATACAAAGAAGGTTTGACCAGTGGACGATACCTTCCGCCTGTGATCAAGACCTGGGAACACATAATTATTGCCGTATTAGACTATGTATGCTTGTTTGTCTAAAAATACGATCAGTATGGTTTAATGATTATAACAACTTTACAACTCTGCATTTGATCAATGGTAACCGCTTTTGTCATTACACATTGAAAGAAGCATTTGGTTTAATGTTTTGGTAAACTTTTTAATGTTGCAACGGTCAAATGTATGGAGTACACCTTTTTTTTCCTGAAAATATATATATATATGCCAAATAGGCAAATTTGTTTGAGAATACTCCAAGCGCAAAACAGCTAGGGTTCCAGCTATATTTTTTAATGGAATTGTTTGATCGTCACACTGCCAGTTAAAATTTCTCTTGTTTGTTGGTGTGCAAGCTATATATATATAGTGCTTCCATTCGTGTGCTGTCATATATGCTCTGAATCTGATCATTTCTGTTAAGTCTTTATAATATAGGCTGGTTGTACACTTTGAGTTTAATGGGCAATAGTAAACTCCCTAAGCTAAATGCAGTTAGCAACACATCACCATGGTACTTTCTAGCTCCCAAATTTTAAAGAAGCACAAGATAACACTTTACCTGATTTTTAAATGGAAATGCAACATGCCATATAAACGGTTGCGACCATCTTTGTGAAAATATAATACTCGAGTTTAAAGGTGTTTGTCTACATTTTTATACAGAAATCGGCATCAAATACTAAGTCTAGCTATTCCCTACAAATATCAAAAATACACTCCCCTTCGATCAGGAAGGACGAAGCCAGGGTAGCCGATTGAAAATTCATGAAAGTAATGCAGCGTAGTACGATATCCTTATTTGGCAAATGCCAAGGGCAAAAGTCCTCTCAAATACCATGCATTCCGTGCGTTTAACAAAACATCGTGGACAGCGCTCTAATACACTGTGTCAAACTGTTGCTGTGATTGTGTGGGTGTGGCTGTCAGCATAGTGACATGAATTTGATTGGTCGATATTTATAGTTAAAACACATGCTCTCTCCACATGGAAATCAAAACATTGGAAGTACTTCTCAAAAATAAAAACTTTTTACATTTATTTTTATTTTGATAAATTATTTCCCCATGGTTCATTCATCATCTGACATAACTTTTTAGCGAAATCTAACCATAAGATTATTGAAAAAAAAGCAGAAATGTAGAAGACCTTAGTTTAAGCCTTGAATTTTGCTTCAACAACATTTTGTGTGAAACTACAGAATAAAAGTCTCTGGCAGTTGGTAAACAAACAAGAATTTCGGGCTGCTGATTTATACATCCCTTTAACAGAAGAATTAATGCCAAAATACACTTTTTGCTTAAAAACAAAAGAAAATATTTACTTTGTAATATGAAACATATTTCATACAGTTTTTTAAAACATGAAGCAAGCTGAGTGTTATGTTTCTGAATAATATTTGCTGCCACCATGTCTCATTCTTGTGCCAAGATGGTAAGAATATTTGCAAATAGGGCCACTCAGAGAGTCAGACACAATAATCGATCTATAAGCAGGCCCCTCCATATGATGTTGAAAAAGCCTCCATTAAGGTCGCGGCTAGCTGTGATGTTGTTCGGAAACTTACGCCAAGATCGCAGCTACCTGCGAGGCTCGCGTCAAGGTCGCAGCTACCCGCGATGTTGTTGCGAGGTTCGCGCCAATTGTCGCAGCTAACTTTGATGTTGTTGTGAGGCTCGCGCCAAGGTTGCAGCTACCTGCGATGTTGTTGCGAGGCTCGCGCCAAGGTCGCAGCTACCCGCGATGTTGGCGCGAGCCTCGCACCATGGTCGCAGCTAGCCGCGCTCTTGTCGCGAGCCTCGCGCCAGGGTCACAGCTAGCCGCGATGTTGTCGCGAGGCTCGCGCCAAGGTCGCGGCTAGCCGCGATGTTGTTGCGAGGCTCGCGCCAACATCGCGGCTAGCCGTGACCAGCTGCGACTAGTTGCTGCGATGTGTTTAGATCGCTGCGACCTCGCAACGAGGTCGCAGCGAGGTCGCAGCGACTTTTCTTTTCTGTAAGGGTAAAACAAGCCTTTTTGCCCCAGGTATGAGAGCCTGCCAGAGGTGAGCGTGAAGGCGGTGACAGAGCGTCAGGTGGTGGGGTGTTCAGCAGAGCGTGACGTGCTGCCCCTGGTACTGGCCCAGTGTAACTACAGTCTGATGGTGGGCCAGGCCGCCACACTGGACTACGACTTTGCTGCCTTCCAAAAGCACCTCACTGACTCCCTGCTGCAGTGCAAGGCCAGGATACAAAGGGATACCCTGGGATACATTCCTGTGAGTAGACTTATGGAATAGGTAGACTTTCAATGTTCAAAAATCTAGACTGAAAAGCAGGAAACAGCTAGATTTTCAATTTTCCAAAATGAAACCTGAAAAGCAAGAAAGGGCAATAATTAATGGAGTCTTTAACGTTATTCTGAGTAGGCTTTCCCCAAGAATTTCATAGACAGTGCAGTAATGTGTTGGCATCCACTTCTTGCTGATGTTGCTTCGTCATATTGCACTTAAAAGCTTATTTGCTACAGTGTGTTACATGGGGGCTGCAATAACTCTAAATATATAATGTATTTACACAGTGACTGGATCAAATAAAAATGTTTGTGAAGTTGTCTTAATTAGAGTGATTTCTTGTTACATGCATGTTTCCTTGTGTGATGTTTTTCCACAGGTGGAAACCATGGTGTTTAAAGCAGACACAACCAGTTCCAGGCTCTTCAGGATCCTGAGAGAGAAAATTGAGCAGGTATGTTTTACAATAATAATGAATGTATTCTAAGCCCATATAACTCTGTAAGTACTAAGTGTGACATCATTTACAAGGGGAACCGTGATAGCACAGGTAGAAAAGCATACATGTCAAGATGTAAATGAGATCCTCTACTTGCGTTAGTGCAAATGGAGTGTTAGATTTTGCATCAAACTGCAAAAAGTACATTTTGCTTGGTGTAAATGTGAACTTCGTTTACGACAATAAAGAACATGTTATTGGCCCATATAGGACTCTGTTAGTACTTGTGACATCATATTAAAGCGGGACTGTGACATCAAAGGTAGAAAAGTACATGCCGCAATGTAAATTTGATCCTCTGCTTGCCTTAGTGCAGATGTTTTAGATTTTGCCTCAAACAAAAACAAGGAGAGCACAGTGATTATTTTTTGCTGAAAGGGGAGCACATTTCTATGATTTATACCTAAGCTGAAACTTTCAGGAGTGCCTAAGTCCTGCGGAGCGCCGTCAAATTCTGCAAGATCTACGTGGCTTCTTGCCCGACGTTCATCAATCAATTGATAACCTGAACACAGCGCTGTCTTTCCTCAAGGCGCTCGGGGGAATCCCGTCTGCACCTCTGCACGAGTTCATGTCAACAGCCCTCAAGATGAAACGCACTGTGCACAGTCACAAGGTGAGAGGAGAGGGAATATGGTAAGCAGTGCAGTGGAACACCCTTGTAAGAACTAAATCAGATAAATCGGATCTTAGAAAGGAGGGGGTCTGAAAATGGAGGTAAATTTAAAGATGTTTAAACAGAAAATGTGTGAAAGCAAGGTCTTAAAAGGGTAAGTCTTAAATTAGGGGGAGGGGTCTTAAAAGGGGGGTTCCACTATAGCTTAGATATGGGGTTTTTGATTGGGAGAAACACTTTGCACAAATAAAGGCTTGAACTTCGTTATTATATAATTATCTCTTGTGTGAATTCATGCCTACAGCAGACTCTAACTCTGGCCATGACAGCAAGCTTTTTGTACCAAATAAAAATCAAACAGATCACTAAACAGTGGTGCCTGTCATGAAAGGACATCATAGGGGCCATCCAAAAGTGACCCTACATTGCAGGTGTCCTGTGATGACAGGTTTACTTTTGTAAAGATAATGGACCGCAGAATTGTTTTTTTATGGGGATGAGGCTGTCATTGGAGGGGTCTCACACTCTGGTACCACTGTATTTTTTTTCAGAATTTAAGTTTTGATCTTGCAGAAACACGGAAGCAGTTGCAGTCATGCATGTACAGAGATAGAGATCACTCAAGAGAGAGAGAGAGAAAGATCACTTAGAGAGAGATCACTTGAGAGAGAGCAGTAATAATCATAGAAATACTGGTTTTGAAGTGATTTTAATTGTCTTGAATTCTAGTGTGTATACATGTGTGTGACAGGCTAAAGAGCTGTGCAAGCTGACTCACGTGCAGTCACTGTGGGTGTTGCTGTGTTACCAGAGAGCTTGCATCCTGGCTGCTCATAATGAGGTCTGTTTGTTCCTGTGCTACGTACTTCAAGGGAATGAAGATGGGTTGGGTGGAATATTAGCCACGTGTATAGATGCAGCTGAAATGGGGGAGGAGAGTAAGAGGTTGGGGTTGGGGGATACTCACGTATTCTTATTACATTACTGTCAATTAAAGCATATTGTTGTTACTTGCTTCATGTTTGTTAGTTTGTATGTGTGTGTGGTGGTGGTGGGGGGGGGGGGGGGAGGAGGGAAGGTACTGGATACATCTTATTCTTGTAATCCCCTCTCACTGATGGGATTAGCTTGAGCCCATTCAGTAATTGATTTATCTTACTCTGTGAAACTTGTCTATTCATGTACATGTACTACTTGCATAGCCTTAACCTGTCTGTCCTGATGAAGGGTTTAACCTTCATCGGATCACACTTTGGACCACACAGTGTGGATAATGTGGGTCATGTACGACCCATACTTTAGAAGGATTCAACGTAAAAAGTATGGGTCGTACACGACCCAAGTTATCCGAATAGGGATAAAATCTTTATCGCCTCTTTGCAGAGTATGGGTTGTATACCACCCACACCATCCGAATAGGGATAAACATCGTACAATTTTTCTTTAATTCCATATGGGTCGCCCACGACCCACATCATCCGGACTTTCTGGTTCAAATTACGCCATTGTTTATTTGTTTGTTTACAAAGATAATCCTTCAGAAATTGGTTGATGGGAGGGTCCTTTGGTGTGTTAGGATTACATGCAGTTTCAATCAAAAACTCCAAATAGTTTCAGAGAAACAGACAATTTTGTTAGGCTCTGGGTCATCCATGACCCAGGAAGCTAGCACGGTGAAGGTTTAATCACAATGTTGATAACCTTGTCTGCTCAGTTGAACTGAGTTGTAATTAGGTTATTCTTGACACTCCATCATCGGTCAGGATGTTTACCTTACAAGAAAACATTGTGTGATCACAGGAAGCATTTGACACCATAGACAAAGAGCTACGCACTGAACTCACAGCAGAACAAGGGGACGAACTGAAGGCTGCATGTCAACGAATGTCCATCGACCGCCTGGAATTACTGCTACTGCAGCTGTTTGAGTGCATCATGCTGAGACTGTCAGAGCCTCGCGACCAGGATGATGACACTCGACCAGCAAACTTCAAGTGAGTGCAAGCAGTATACCTTCATATTGCACATCCTGCTGTTTATTGAATCAATGTTGGATTTTAGTTTGTCTTTATCCTTAGAGTAAACATTTTGCCTTGTTGAACTAAAAAATTACGCATCCTTGTTTGCTACGGCTTAGTTAAAAGTCCGACGGGCGCAGTGGCGTGGTGGTAAGACGTCGGCCTCCTAATCGGGAGGTCGTGAATTCGAATCCCGGTCGCTGCCGCCTGGTGGGTTAAGAGTGGAGATTTTTCCGATCTCCCAGTGACTTGCTAGTGACTTAACCCCCTTCGTGTGTACACGCAAGCACAAGACCAAGTGCACACAGAAAAGATCCTGTATTCCATGTCAGAGTTTGGTGGGTTATAGAAACACGAAAATACCAAGCATGCCTACTTAATGAAAGCGGAGTGAAGCTGACTATGCTCTCAGAGTATAGTTTGGGGAACCCAAATGGGCAAACGAGCTCACACGTAACCAGAAAATTCTGGAACGCTGAAGAAGAAGAAAGTTAAAATTCCATCATTATATCAGTATTTATTAAGATAGTGCAGATATTGCGCAGGTAACAATTCATCCCTTTTTGCTTGCGTTGAGTGAAAAACGTCTCTGGGTCTCATTGGCAAAAATCCTCTTGGCCTTTTGTTCATTTGCTGGCTTTTTTTGTTCCAGTTGCCACCTGCTTTGCAGAGAATGATATACAATGAAGCCCCCTTTTAGAAATGTCCTCCTTTTTAAGATCTTGCTTATTCAGACTTGTTGTTTATTACATCTGTAAACTGACCTGTTTTAAGACTACCGCCTTTTTCAGACATGATTTCCTCAGATTTGTGTAATTACGTCTTTAAGAGGGAGTTGCACTGTGATGTGCATAGAGAAAGATTGCATGTGCAGTTTCATTTTATGTTTCAGTTAACTCATTCGCTGCGCGTCTAAATTTCCCCTGTGTTCCCTGCCAACGCGCGATTTAGAGCCATTTTGAAAAAATTATTAAAAATCAACAACACAAGATAACCTTACATACCTTATGTTTTTGCAAAGTTTGGAACTTACTCTTTTAGAAAATATATGAAACATTTGAAAGTACATACCTTTTGTTGTCTTCATATCCAGGCAAAATATCCAATTTGAAGCAAAACAAAAAAAACTTTCTACGTCATGGGTTCATCATACACAATGTCATGATCGACACTTGCATTGCCCGAATCATCACCCAAATGATCGTCCATTGGCACAAAATCGTCACCAGAATCTAAAATATCATCTCCACTATCATCATCACTGAGGTCAAGATCAGAACCGTACTGAATAACACGTTCTAGCACTCTTTTCAAGTTACTACGTCTCAGCAGAACGATCCGCCATCTTGGAAAAGTCAAAACACGTGGGTCGCACACCGTCAACAAAATTTTTATTAATCCCAACAATTTAAGGGAAGGAACTGTTTACAGTGAATGGTACCACTGTAGACAGATAGAAGTTCATTGCAGGGGTTGTTTCCCTTGGTCAGCAGGACCGTTTACACCGTTAAAAATTCGTGATATCCGTCGGAACTCAAGTACCGGCACGCAGCCAACGCTAAACACAGGTGTCGGAATTCCAGTTCCGACACGCAGCGAATGAGTTAAGAGATATGCACAACTTTGTTTAAAGACTGCAGTTGTTATTTTTGAACTTTTTCTGTGATGAACAGACTGCGTGACGTACTGACCACCAACCTTGAGACCCCCCTGTACCACAAGGAGCCTGTGGAGATCCAGCAAGGCATGCTGACCATAGAGGACCTGACTGAGAGGGAATCCGCCTTCCCCGAGTCCTTGCAAGGCTGTCACGCCACCAACACCTGGCTCCAGTGTCACGCCTCCCTGGCCAACAAGCGACAGCAGTCGCTGTTTTGAGCTGCGTATGGAATGTCGAATTGTTTTCCAGTGTGTATGGAAGAAAGTTGCCAGCTGGAAATCAGGAGTTCTTGATTCAAGAAATGATTTGCTGATGTTTTTTTTAAATTTTCAAACCATCAGGAATTCCTGATTTAAGAAACAGTCTTTTCCAGTGTGCTCGGATGAAAGTTCCCATCCTGAAATGAGGATTTTTTCCCAATCTTGGCAGTATGGGCAAAAAGTTCAAGCTTCAGGATTTTTTGTTCTCCAGCTATACAAAGACATTTTTGTTGTTCTTTTTTGTGCAACGTCTGTGAAGACTTTTGTGTCTGTGGTCACTTTCTGCTCAGCCATTTATTTTTGCAATAGCAAAACATAAATTAGATCATGATACATATTGTGTTCAGATTTTGCAGAACAAATTCCATGAACATAGCTTTCATATTAAAATGTGCTTATTTCTTTATGTTTATTATAGCTTTCATATTAAGATGTGCTTATTTCTTTATGTTTATTTCCGGTGTAGGGTTATTTTAGACTTATGGTTAGTTACCAAGTTCTTGCTTGCAATTACATGTTCATTTTAACTTTAATAATGAATTTGCGATGGGTTGGGTGTCACTTTTGTTTCATTTAACTGTTGATGTACATTTTGCTAATGTATATGTAAATTGTCATTGTGCTCTGAGTCGGAGTGGATCAATGTTGATTTAAAAGTGTACTGTGCAACTGTAAAAGAAGCACCTCACAGTTGTGTGAGTGTCCGTTGTTGCTTTTTCTATCACCCTTTTCTCTAAAGTACTTCATTTGAAAAAAGCCAGACATTACATGTACTGCACATCATTGTGTTCTTTATAATGTTTCCCCCTAATGTTATTTATTTGCTTTTTGTGCATTAATGAATATATGAACTCAACTCCCTCCCTCGCCACTAATTACAACTCTTGTGTTTTCGAGGTGATCTCGAGGTTAAGTTGTGTTTAAAGAGGATTGTTTTATTGGTATTTTCCCCTTCAGCAGAGGTTTTGTACAAGCAGGCCGAGTTCAGTTTGAACAGTATGTTCGTATCCAGTCACTGCTGCTTCCTCTACAATTCGGCAACTGCATTCTTTGTGTGAAAGTATATCAGTTGTGATAGATGAATGAACTCGATAGCTGAATTACAGACTTTTTTGTCAACTGAGCCTTTTAGCCAATATGCATAGACTTGTGATGTGACCCGAGTATAAGTGGATTTGCTGTGTTCGGACTTCTGTTTTTGAGCACCCAGCTCTGGTTTGCAATCTGCTTGTCTGTCTGTTTGTCATTGATTGTTATTTCTTCTGTACAAGATTTGATTTAAATGGGCTCTGCAACCACTAGAAACATGTCTTATTTTAATTTACCACAGGAATAATTGCTGCGTTTTACAGAATGTGCATTGTGGAAAACTATACACCATCCTGTCCTTAGCAGATCGTGTGGGCTCCAGTTTGTAAACATTACCACAGTGAAAATTTGTCATTGATATTTGTTGATATATGTACATCTGTTTGTTATTCGTTATTTAAACTTTTTACAGCTGCTAATCTATTGTTCAGAATCTACGCAACCTTTGATGGAAGTGTTTTTTCTGCTGTTTTACAACCTGTAGTTGTGTTGATATGTCCTTTGATCTTTGTGTGTTGGTGCTTGTGTTGGATTTCATTGCACATTCCAGTGTCAGGCAGAAATGATCTTTCTGAAAATGTTACATATTTGCATATTATTCTTTGACGGAAATATATTCAGCAAGTGTTGAAGTTGCAAATCATACATCTGATTGAATGTATAAATATTGGTGTTCAGTAAAAATGTTCACACCAGCTGCAAGAAAATGATACAATCCTACAAGTTATGTTCTTTTAGTATTTTGGCTTTTAGTGTTGTGACCTAGCTTCTTTCATTGACTGAAATGACTTTATGCATGTACATGTGTACTCGGAGGTGTATTCTCAAGTGTTAGAATACACATGCAATGCACTACAATTTGGTGGATGTATATATTGAATATTTGAACCTGGAAGCATAACCTGATCAAAACCAATGTCATTTTACACCCTAGCTTTTTGTGTTTAATTAATATAAAGGCACTAGACATTGTTTATTGCATGAAAAACATCAGTTGTCAGTCTGTTGTGTTACAGACATGCAGACCCCATGTAGAATGTTTGCGCTGAAAACTTTGAACTTTGAGTGAGGTTTAGGAGTATGTAGGATTTTGGTGTTCGTATTTATAGGATTGTTCCAGGTTATATTGTGATAAGATTATTTTTTCATGCCTATTACGTGATTTGCTCAATTGTTTTGAGTCATAGATAAATTTTATATTGATAAGAATTGTGTCTGGATAAGGATTTGATACCTCCGGTACAATGAATACTTTTCTATATTGTACAGGTGTATAATTCCTGCTTTGCGGTTGTTTTGGCTCTGTTGTGTTTATCACTTCAACCTTTGATATCTTTTTACAATCATATATTTGTTTAACCACACACAGGACGCTCACATACATACCCAATGAAGATTCAAAATTGTTTCTTAATGTTTTGCTAGAATTTGATATTGCATGTAACATATGAGAATTAAAAATAAAAGGTGTATTTGTTGTTATAAGTGTGTACATGTATTGTGTACAAACATTGGTAACATTTTGATAATGTACTGTCTCAATCTTCACTTGTATTGCTACCCCAAACCTACCCCAACACACACACACACTTGCCTTTATATTAAACATTGCTTGCAATCTGGACAACACAAATTTGACAGAAGTGACTTTTGTATAATAAAAATGGTTGGCCAGACAAAAGGGTGAACCTTCGTGGTTGAAAACGGCGTTAAACACCAAATAAAGAAATAAAGAAAGAACAAAAGGGTGACCGGGCTTCAGCCTTTTTGAAGATTTTTTGGGTACCTTGTATATCAAGTCTGTGATTGCAGTTGAGATGTTGATGTTATCTAATTGTCTAGGTACCCGTACCAATGTGGGCTCAATAGCATATGAGGGTGGCCTGCAAGAAAACTGTATGTGGTATGAGAGTATAAAGAAAGGTGATACAGTCTTCTGGCAGGTATAATCCTTCATGAGGGGAGCCCTGACATGGTGACAGCAGACTTTTAATGCACACTGAACGTTCACCCAAGAGTGCATGCCACTCATATATCCATGATGATGATACATAACATGCACATGCAGTTGTAATACTTGAGTAACTAATTGTGATATTAATAATCGCAGCTGAGACTGTGTTTGAATCCTTATCTGTTAGCTTGGTTGCATTGATAGATATACCCCCCGCGGGTTAGGGGGAAGAATTTACCCGATGCTCCCCAGCATGTCGTAAGAGGCGACTAACGGATTCTGTTTCTCCTTTTACCTTTGTTAAGTGTTTCTTGTATAGAATATAGTCAATTTTTTTAAAGATTTTAGTCAAGCAATATGTAAGAAATGTTAAGTCCTTTGTACTGCAAACTTGCATTCTCCCAGTAAGGTAATATATTGTACTACGTTGCAAGCCCCTGGAGCAAATTTTTGATTAGTGCTTTTGTGAACAAGAAACAATTGACAAGTGGCTTAGACTATCCCATCTCCCCCCTTTCCCCGTCGCGATATAACCTTCGTGGTTGAAAACGACGTTAAACACCAAATAAAGAAAGATTGATAGATATATTAATGTTTTTGTTTTCTTCACTATTGTTTGTAGGCCGGGTTCTGTTATTGACTAGAAATGTATATTGACTGAAACATAATTTGTATACTAATGTGTTATGGTTTCTTTCCACTTGGTTTATGTGTAATCTGGTTAAGATCCGTATATTCTAGATATAATGAAGGTGTGTGTATGCGTGTATGTGTGAAAAACCAGCAGAATATGTTGCCTGAATTCAGTAGAGGAGGGAACAGTTCTTTAAAACCGAACACTTTTGATACTTGCAATATCACGCCATCTACATGCTCAAGTCATTTTGTGAGACAAGGGATAGGTTGTAGTTGAGCAACTATATATATCAATCATAAAGGCAGTTTTATTTTCCTTTTGATGTAATCTGATGTTGTAGGTGTGATCTTCGTATGTCCCGCAGTGGGGCACTGCGGTTATGAAATTAAAGGCCCCTCCTGTTTTTGGAACCGCAGGAGCTTTCTAGTTTGCTGTTAGGTAGATTTTTGGTTCCTCTTTCCTGTCGTGCTCTCTTTTTCTTCATGAATTCTTTTCTTTTTTCTGCCTTCTTGCTCATTCACCTGTATTTTTTCCAAAAAATCTCTTCTCTTGCCGCTTGTCTCGCGATTCATGTATAGTTTAATCTGTTAGTGTTCTGATGTAAGCCCAGCAGTAGATCGGTTAAGCCTATTTTAACATACTGGAAACTGGTAATCTTCCAGTAGGTATTAATTTAGTTTTACTAAAGCCTGCTGGGACACAAGTAATGGGTTAGTGCATTTGTAAACAGGAATCGCTTGACAAGTGGCCCCCTTCATCCCCCCCTTCCTCGTCCTGATATGGCTCTACGTAGTCGGCTGGACGTTAAGCAACAAATAAACAAACAAACAAACAAACAAATCTTCGTATGTGCTATCTAGACATTTTCTCAGTAAGAAGTTGTTATAATTGCAGTTCCCTGATACAGTACCATTGTGCTTTTGATACTCTTTGTATTGTCAGCAAAACCTTCATCCATAACTCTATTCTCTCATATGTCAGGTTAGAATCTTCCGGTGTAATTTTTTCTTTCATACCTTTTTATTATTTTTTGTATATACTTTTTATCATCTTAAAATGGAGTTTGAAATGTAACAAAATCTCCAATATGAAAATGAATGCCGATACTATTTCATTCAAAACGAAGTAATGATTAAATGTATATCATATGCATAAGCAGGTGGAATCATGTACATGTATCTCTCCCTTAATGAACCATAACAAGAATCTGATTTAACTCTTTTCATGCAAAGCAAATTTGTATTGTAGTACAAATGTATGCAATGTTGCTGAATCATATTTCTTTCAATAAAGCTTTTGCCTTGGTAGTAATAATTTATGCCTTTTTGTTTTGTGCCTTCTAAATGTCATTGTGTCTTGTATTTCATCAGGTTGGTTGTGTGTGTGTGTGTGTGTAATGGTAAGATTGCAACCCTCTGTGATAGGTTTAGCATAACTAGAATTAAATAACATATTCTTACTCCGAATCACATTAGCATTGAGTCACCTGAGATGCTTATCACTGAAAAACGCTTACCCGGCTAAAAATTTTAAAGGGAAGCAACCCCATCACCAAAACGAAAGTGAAAGTAGCTTGGTAATGGGCCAGCACACTGGGAGTTACCTCCCATACGGGTGTGTGCCACGTCACTTCCTCTAGGAACACGTGCCTATTCTCATACGTCTTTTTCACCTCAGAGAGGACGGTTCACTTTTTGACGCTCTGTGGCTGACCTTGTGTGTTTGAGTGACACCCGCCGGCCACGTTACCCAGCTTTTCTGCTCGCCTTGCCTTCAGTTTGGTGAGCTCGTTCCCGTTTGTTGTTGGTTGTTTGCGCTGTTTTCGTTACTGTACGTTGTCCGTTTTTTGCGGACTTGTGTGTCAGTGACTTGCGTGTTTCGCCATTTTGTTGTGTGAGTTAGTTAGCTAGCTCGTATGACTTTGCTCGTAGCTCTGCGTGCCCCTTTCTGTGTTGGGCAAGTGTAGCTATAGTATTTTGTTGACGCGAAAGTGTGTGTGTTTACTGTGTTTTCAGTCGTTTAGACTTACGTTTCAGTAAATTTTTTCGCGTTGCCACGTGTTGTTGACCGGCGTGTCAGTGACTTGCGTGTTTCGCCATTTTGTTGTGTGAGTTAGTTTTCTGGCTCGTGTGACTTTGTTTGTAGCTCTACGTGCCTCTGTTTTTGTGGGGCAAGTTTAGCTATCGTATTTTGTCGACGCGAAAGAGTGTGTGTTTACTGTGTTTTCAGTCGTTTAGACTTACGTGTCAGTAAATTTTTTCGCGTTGCCACGTGTTGTTGACTTGTGTGTCAGTTACTTGCGTGTTTCGCCATTTTGTTGTGTGAGTTAGTTTACTAGCTCGTGTGACTTTGTTTGTAGCTCTACGTGCCTCTGTTTTTGTTAGGCAAGTGTAGCTATCGTAATTTGTTGACGCGAAAGTGTGTGTTTTTACTGAGTTTTCAGTCGTTTAGACTTACGTTCAGTAAAATGTTTTCGTGTTGTTTACATGGATTTGACAGCATGTCTGATTCAGACAAGCGCTGTGGCAAGTCGGACCCCAAGGGGAAATTTAAGCCTTAGGCTTCTTCTTAAGCAGTTTTACTTGTACAGACCAAGAACGTAGCACTTTGTTGTCTGTACCTATTTCGGCGCCTTGCGCTGTTACTACTTCTGCTATCTTTTGCGGCGCCTAGCGCTACTGTTACGTCTGCTCCGGTTCTCTACTACGGAGACTTCGTCCTCGTTGTTAGCACCTGTGCAGGGTGCGTTGGTTCCTTTCTGTTTTAGACACTGGTTCCGGAAATCCGCAGCTTGGTGCAGGCAGAGTTCCAGCGTTCCGTCGCCAGTTGTTTGGCGTTTCCGGCATCTGGCAGTGACGTCCGGGCGTTGGCTTCCGTGTCTTTGCCTTCCATTTCCGGTTTGGAGCAGCGTCCTCCCTCTTCAGCTGCGGCTGGTAAGCAGAGCTGGTCCGATAGCCCTCGTGAGGCGCCTGGACGTTCTCTCTCGGGAGACAGCTCTTTCGCTTCGGGTCACGACCGATACCATGCTGATCTTTCATTTCCGGCGATAACCTACGAGGCCCCGGATTTGATCGAACAGCGGCGGCAGTCGGTTTCGGCTGCCGCATTTCCGGCACTTGCCGGAAGTGATGATCCGTCCGCTCCGGCACGCTACGGCGGTCGCGGCAGGATGGAGTATTCACTGACTTCCGGTCCTTCCGGATCGCGAAGTCAACCAGTGCAGCCTTCGTTTCCGCATTGCGCGGTTCCGTCGGCTACACTACCGGCTCTCGCCGGAAGTGATGATCCGTCCACGCAGGCACGCTACGGCGGCTGCGGCAGGATGGAGTATTCACTGACTTCCGGTCCTTCCGGATCACGAAGTCAACCAGTGCAGCCTTCACTTCCGCATTGCGCGGTTTCCGACGGCTACACTTCCGGTTTCGGCCGGACACGCTGCTTCCTCTTCTGGTGCTTCCTTCCAGATACCAGTGGGTGGATTCCAGCGTACGCCTTCTGGCCTGTTAGTGCCTAGGCTTGAGCAGGCATCACTCCACTCTGATGGGGGAGTGACGTCAGCTCATCCAGCTCCGGTTTTTCCGGATAGTCGTCCTGCCTACCCTTTACCTTCACAAGGTTCTGGGCTGCAGGATGATGTTCGTGCACAGGCATTTCCGGTTTCCGGTTTGCCTGGGCATGCTTCTGCTTCCGGAACTGGTGTTTTTGGTTTCAGTGCAGCCTTCGCTTCCGCATTGCGCGGTTCTGTCGGCTGCACTACCGGCACTCGCCGGAGGTGATGATCCGTCCACGCAGGCACGCTACGGCGGCTGCGGCAGTATGGAGTTTTCACTGACTTCCGGTCCTTCCGGATCACGAAGTCAACCAGTGCAGCCTTCAATTCCGCATTGCGCGGTTTCGTCGACTACACTTCCGGTTTCGGCCGGACACGCTGCTTCCTCTTCTGGTGCTTCCTTCCGGATATCAGAGGGTGGATTCCAGCGTACGCCTTCCGGCCATTTAGTGCCTAGGCTTGAGCAGGCATCACTCCACTCGGATGGGGGAGTGACGTCAGCTCATCCAGCTCCGGTTTTTACGGATGGTCGTCCTGCCTACCCTTACCTTCACAAGGTTCTGGGTTGCAGGATAATGTTCGTGCACAGGCATTCCGGTTTCCGGTTTGCCAGGGCATGCTTCTGCTTCCGGAACTGGTGGTTTTGGTCATGGTTCCATGTGTGACTATTCTGATGCTCCATCAGTGGTCAACGAGGAGTCTCGGGGCGTGTTTCCGTCGAAGCTCAAGTCTGTTCTTGACATCGCGGCGGAAGTAGCGTCTCGTTTTTTCCCCGAAGGGGTGGTGGCTGCGGACTCTTCCGCTCCGTTCGATCCTTCGGCCATGGCGGACTTCCGGCCGGCACAGGAAGATGTTTCTTCCTTCCGGTTCGCCGAGTCTCCGTCAGTGGCTTACCAACTTTCGCATTCGCTGGTTCGTCCAGCACATGCGGGGAGTGGTATTCGGCCAGTGCCTGTTCCGTTACTGCTTCCTTTTGGTCCAGTTCCGGAATCAGCTCAGCAGTGGGTGGCGTCGGCTTCTCAAGCCTCTTCCTTTGTGCCTACGGGCAATAGGAAGCTTAGCTTGCCCACTCAGAGCCAGAGCTGGCTGGCGTCTTTTGCACTCCCTAGGGCTACCCTTCCGGTTCCCCGGGAATTGCTGCCTCTTCTGGCTAAACCGATCAAGCTTGATCTGGTTCTGCCGGTTTCTGAGGCTTCCCTCCTCTCTGCTGAGGAGGTTGGACGTCGGCAGATCGAACTGTCCTCCGTTGCGGAGACTCTTGTTCGGACTCTGTATCGGGCATTGATCGATTCGCTGGTTCCTTTCACTCTCAGTGAAGAACAAAATGCGGACGATGTCTCTGCGCTTTTTTACCGCCTTGGCCGAGGTCGATGAGGAACAATTGCGTCTTTCCTCTCTACAGTACACCCAAGCGGTCCTCTGTAGGAGGGATCTCTTCCTCTCGCAGTCCCAGTTCACGGAGCTGGCTACTAGGGAGACCTTGAGAGTCTCCCCGGTCTCAGAGGAATCTCGCTTCTGTTCTCTGGCAATGGATGCCAGACAGAAGGAGATTCAGTCGAACAAGGACAGTCAGTTCCTCGACTTCACTCTGCAGGGGGTGAAACAGTCTAAGCCTTCTAAGCAAAAGCAGGCTCAGACATGTCGAACCTCAAGCCAGCTCAGAAGCGGCAGGCTCTGCCGGTCGCTCGTGGCAGGAAGAAGAGGACGGCATCGGGGAGGGGGTGCGGCGGCTCTGGGAGTAAGCCACACCCCCAATGAAGCGCTCCCGATCTCACCCCCCTCCCGCCTTCCACCTTGGTGATGGCGGGAGGCCCCTCCCGTGTGCTTTCTCGTTGGATGTTGGTAGTAGACAGCCAATGGATTGTGGGAGTGGTGAGATCGGGCTTCCGCCTGCTCTGGCGGGAGGAAAAGGCGCCTCTTACCCGAGTGCCACCGCGGTTCAAGCCCATCTTCTCGCAGGAAGCATGTTCCGTCTTGCAGTCGGAAATTGCCTCCCTGGAGCAGAAGGGCGCGGTGGAGAGAGTTCGGGTCCATAGCTCCCTGGGATTTTAGGGCGTCTTTTCGCCGTTCCCAAAGCGTCAGGAGGACGGCGTCCCGTGTTGGATTTATCTCTCCTCAACACTTTCTTGAGTGAGATAAAAGACAAGATGGAGACGCCAGCCTCGGTCCGAGACTCTCTCCGCCCAGGAGACTGGGTGACCTCGATCGATCTCACGGACGCATACTTTCATTCTTATGCATCCGGCCGACCGGAAATGGCTTTGTTTCCGGTGGGGAGATCAGATCTACCAGTTTCGCGCACTCCCTTTCGGGCTGTCCCTCGCACCATGGATTTTCACCATGGTGGTGAGACAGGTCTGTGCACTGGTGAGGTCCTAGGGTATCCGCCTGCGGGTTTATCTGGACGACTGATTCATCATGAACCAGTCCCAGAGCGGCTGTTCGCAAGATACCCTGATGGTTCTTCGAGAATCCAACTTGTTGGGGTTCTCGATCAACCAGGGAAAGTCGGAGCTGACCCCGTCACAGACATTCACTTATCTGGGGATGTCTTTCGACACGGTCGCGTGGACTGTCCAGCCTTCTCAGAGAAGGGTGCACAAGCTCCAAGCTCAGATTTGCTCCACTTTGCCTCTCCTGATGGCTTCCATCCGTCTGGACTTGGTGGCTCGCTCGCATAGAGCGTCCACCTCGTCAGTTTATGCTTCCCACTGGAAGGCATGGACTGCCTGGTGTTCAGCTACAGGGGTGAGTTCGGTGGCTCCGCGCTCTATTCAGGTCGCCAACCGCCTCTCTTTCATGTCTTCGCAGGGCGCCTCAGGCTCCTCGTTGAGGGTCCGGCGCTTCGCTATCTCGGCGACTCTTAAGCAGATCGGTCGGTCTGTTCGAGTCGGGGGCGTTATAGCTGCAGTCATTAAAAGGGCTGCTCTTGAAGGAAGCGAAAGCTCGTTTGCCCGCTCCCAAGTGGGACTTGTTTTTAATCCTGGAATTCCTACGTTCTGCGGATTTTGAGCCTTTGAGCGAGGCCATTCTGTTCAATGTCACTCGCAAAGCGCTGGTTCTTCTTTTGTTGGCAACGGCCCGACGGGGTAGCGAGGTCCACGCCCTGTCGGGTCAGCCTGGAGATATCTCCTTTTAGTCGGACGGTTCCGCATCTTTGCGTTTCCGGCCCGATTTCCTGGCCAAGAATCAATCTCCGGGGCAGGCCTCTCCGCTGGTTAGAGTCAAGGCTCTGATCAGCGCGTTGGCCCCGGATGACCTTGATTCGGTCAATTGCCCTGTGAGGGCTCTTCGTCTGTACTTAGCCCGGACTCAGCCGTTTCGGTCTAGTTCTCAGAAGTTGCTGTTTATCTCGCCCTTTTCTAGGCGCGAGTAAGATTTGTCGAAGGTATCGTTGGCCTGGTGGGTGTCCTCGCTCATTAAGCAAGCTTATGAGTGGAGTCGCACAAAGAGGGGGGGGGGGTCATGCCCTCCTTGCCACTTGACTCGGCCCGAGCCCATGAAATGAGGGTGTGGGCATCCTCTCTGGCAGTACTGCGCTCCAGATGTCTAGAGGAGGTGCTGACAATTGCGTTTTGGCGTTCTGAAGATGTTTTCATAAACTTTTATCTTCGGGACGTCTCGGCTCTTCGACAGGATGGCTCCAGAGGCCTTCCAGCTCTCATAGCAGCAGGTCAGTTCCTGTCCAGAACTTGATGGTGAGTTTTGATTCATTTCTAGCCCACCGCCTTGTTGATGTTATCTGCTAATGTGATTCGGAGTAAGAATATGTTATTTAATGGAAAATTTCCTAGATAAATTTTCATTTAATTAATATACTTACCCGAATCACATACTGTATTCCCTCCCACCTGCCCCGCGTATGGTTTTAAGATTTTTAAAGCCGTATGAGAATAGGCACGTGTTCCTAGAGGAAGTGACGTGGCACACACCCGTATGGGAGGTAACTCCCAGTGTGCTGGCCCATTACCAAGCTACTTTCACTTTCGTTTTGGTGATGGGGTTGCTTCCCTTTAAAATTTTTAGCCGGGTAAGCGTTTTTCAGTGATAAGCATCTCAGGTGACTCAATGCTAATGTGATTCGGGTAAGTATATTAATTAAATGAAAATTTATCTAGGATATTTTCCAATTAGCACAATTATGATGTTAAAGAATTAGACAGGTCCTCTCATGCACACTAATGGGGTTGAATTCAACAACTTCCACCTGTATATAAAGGGCGACCACACAATGAATAAATCAATAAATTGTGATGGAACAAAGATGATCACTGAATCATTAGTGACTTGACCACCAGAAATGGTTACAGTTAACAAACAAAAATGTGTGTGTGTGGGGGGGGGGGGGGGGGGGGGGGGGGATTTTGTATATAACCAACGTCAGTACAGAAAACACATGCAAATATTGGTTTGATATCGATGGACATCAGAAAACTGGCCAAGGAAGAGAGCACTGATCGAGTAGAGGGTGGGGAAGGCGAGGAGCAGAGGGGGACTGAAGGCCAAAAGGGAAAGAGGATCGAGGGTGACTTCCCGTTTCGCTGTTCCGCCGTTTCCCTGTTCGTGTGCATTCCCCAAAACGAACTAAGTGTTTCGCTTTTCACTTTCGTCTAAAAGTATGTCTTGGATGAAATATTTTCACACACACATACATAGTTAACTGCATGCCAGCCACTACAATATGGGACCACCGGTGAAAAGGGAAACAACAAAACGGATTTTCTCCATCAGGATGCATCAACTTGACATGCAGAGCAAAATCTATCACAGCCGATAGTTATCGAACATGATCTGGTTCACGATATACCAACTCATCTGGAACGCACACTGCTGTGACATGAACAGAAACAAGTCACATGGAGCAAAATTTATACATTTAGTCAATCTGTCAAACTCACAGAATGATACTGAGCGCACTGCAGACAATATACTTTGACGATAACCGCAAACCAGACGTATTCATGTGGAAAACGTGTTCACTTGAAATGACAAGCCAGTATAGCGCAGTAGCGTACAGCACGTCACAAGAAAGCTCACTTTTCTTTATTCTTCTGAGCTTGTTTTTAATCCAAACGTAACAAATCTATATGTTTTGGGAATCGGGGGGAAATATAAAGGGTAAGAAGAAATCATGTTTCGATCGATTACTAAAATTTTGATTTTAATTAGAATTTTTAGATTTTTTATTACCAAACTGATTAATTAATCCAAACATAACATATCTATGCTTTTGGAATCAGGAAATTATAAAGAGTAAGATGAAATCGTTTTTGGATTGATACAAGATACAAGATACAAGAAGTTTTATTGTCCTCATCAATACAAGGAAATTTGGCATGTGTGTGGCAAGACATGATACACTGATACATAGACATTTACAAAACACAACTGAAGTTCAATATCAGCACACCCTTACGCAACATACCCACTACTTCATACACACAGGCTACATGTGCCCCTCGGACGTACGCAACCCACAATTCACCCAGTCATACAGCTCCACATGCACTTACTCCTTCATGCAGCACTCTAGCACCCGGCCATGTACAACTCACACACTGGAACCCTCATACGGCTACATATTGCATTATAACACCCGCACAAACATTACAACCTCAAACATCGTACTAGATCTACAACTAACAAGCATACCTCCACTATCATGCACCGAATACATCATCATACATCATAACATATTGCATTATAACACACGCACAAACATTACAACATCAGACATCGCACTATATCTACAACTAACAAACAATCATACACTATCAAACACCAAGTACATCATCGTTCATTAAATTAAATCGTACCCCCCCACCCCACCATACATTCACAATCGACACAGAATACATCATCATGCATATACATTACATCTTAACCCCCATACATTATCACAAATTACATTACATCATACCCCCCCCCCCCTATTCTAACACTTTAATTTTTATAAAATTGTTTAGATTTTTAATGACAAAACTCATAATTAATTATTTAAACTTCCAAGCTGAAATACAATTCCATAGTCCGGTTTTTGTAGAAGATTGCATGGCCGAAATTTCATTTGATGTCAAAAAATGAGGGCGTGGCAGTGCCGCCTCAACTTTAGCTAAAAGCCGGATATGACGCCATTAAAGACATTTATACCAAACATGAAAAAAAAACTGTCTGGGGATATCATACCCAGGAACTCGCATATGAAGTTTAATGATGATCGCTCCAGTCGTTTTCTGGGAATCGCTCTTTACACACACATAACTACAGGGACAGCACCCCCGGCTGTGTTACCAAGATGCTGAGCGACCTTTGTCTCCCAACCCTCCAGAAAAGAAGGCGGCAGCAGCGACTGATCTTCTTCTTCAAAGTAGCAAAAGATCTGATGCCAGCCGCACTACATGCAACCAATTTCATGACCAAGGAGGCTACTGGAAAGAGACGTATCAAACCGACACAACGATACCAAGACTACCAGACCATAGATGTGTATTGATATCTATGTACCAGACCAAGAACAGTGTGACCAAACTGCATGGCTGAGTTATGTTCCAACAATAGCTCAAACCGCCCAGTATGAGTTCTCCTTCTTCCCAAGAACAACAGCTGACTGGAACAACCTGGAAGAAGAGACTGCCAAGAAAACATCAGTTGACAGTTTTCGTGCTGCCTTATTAGAAGGCAGTACGAACCCTAATTAGTGCTCTCCCCAGTTCCCCTGGTACTAAGCCAAAGGAAGTTCTGGATTCTGCCGGCGTTACCCATGCAGATGCAGATGCAGACACACCACAACCACCACCACACTCGTCTTGATTCCCAATCTATGTTAAAACATTTACTAATGCAACAAAGGAAACAACTTTACATGTCCATGCGACTGGTGGCGAATTAAAACTGATAAACTCAACTGAGTTGCCCAAATACACACAGAGAGGCACATATAAAAGCTACTGAAACGAGGCAAACCTGCCAGAGACAACTTTTGAAGGGATTGAGACACATTTACACTACCTCAAGTCAGTAGAGCAAAAGCTTGTTCGTGTATTAATTATTACTATTAACATACTTGATCAAGAGTTATAAAGTAAAATACACATTTTCAATTACACCACCCGAGGAAAGTACCAAAAGGTTTGATGCTGTCACTGGCAGAAGATGAATTTCAGTCATTTTAAGACATACTGGCCCAAAATCTAAACACACCAGTCTGGCACACTCCAAGCCAAGCATTGTTTCAAAGCATGCCGCAGACAGATTTAATCACCATTCTCACCATGTTGTGAGATTCCACTGTATGTAAAACAATTATTGGTGTTTTGATTTTACTTTTTGGTTCACAAACCGTTTCGTTTGAAATCTGTTTCCGAGTTTGACTCTTGCTCGAACGCACGCACGCACGCACATACTTATATTGCTGTTAAAACATACGTACCTGTGATGTCGGAGTGGCTCGGAAACCGACAAGTCGGATACGGAGCCCCAAGGCCCGGGATCCGGCAGAACTGACTGTGCGCGTTTTCGGATGAATCGAATTTTGGGATGAAATCGAATTTCATGACGAATTTGCTTCACTTGCAAGAAGCTGACATTTTTTGGTCACTCTGATAATTGTAGCCGCCAGACTGACAACTTTTGCGTTCGTGTTTGGAATGATATCCACATATGATATGTAATCACACAGGCTCATAACACGGACACGCATATATAGGCACAGGACACCGACACTGATTTCCTTGAGAAAATGTGTCTTACATCTTCCATTTCAACTCTGGTACCAACGAAAAGAGTGTGTGTTTTTGTGTGTGTGTTTTTTGTTTAATTTAACATTGTAACTGTTGACTCGAAAGAAAAGCAGAATTAGTGCAAGTGTTGGTGAGCAGATATATATTGTCAAACGTACAGTATGAGTTATTTCTAATATGCTGACTGTTAGCAAATGATAACAGATATGTCGAGAAAATGGATCATCAGCATAAGCCGGAGGTTTTTGAAGGGGGTTTCGCTTTATTTTAACCATAGGCCTACATTCCTTAAAATAATGTGTTTACGTCTCCACATAGATAAGTAGCATCCAAGAAGCAGTATAGTCTCTGTTGTGACTTAGTTGGAGGAAGGAGAATGGTGAAGAAAAGACTGAAGGAGTTTCATAATGTTACTGACCCCGCCCCTTTCAATATCTCTCTCTCTCTGGCTCTCGATCTCTCTCTGGCTCTCTCTCTCTCTTTCTCTCTGGCTCTCTCTCTCTTTCTCTCTCTCTCTGGCTCTCTCTCTCTCTTTCTCTCTCTCTCTGGCTCTCTCTCTCTGGCTCTCTCTCTCTTTCTCTCTCTCTCTCTCTCTGACTCTCTCTCTCTTTCTCTCTCTGGCTCTCTCTCTCTTTCTCTCTCTCTCTCTCTGGCTCTCTCTCTCTTCAGTTCTCTCTTTCTCTCTCTCTCCGACACACGAACTGTTACCAAACCGATACGCTATTTGGGACCAATGCAACTGAGTTTTTTTCCTTTCTCGTGTGATCTTGCCGCGAGGTGGCGCCAGTTACCAGCCGAAAGAAAGAGGGGGCATAACCTCACCAGAACCGCCCATTGGAACGTTTATTATAGACAAAACAAAACGTTACATCTTTAAAAGTTAAAAGACCTTCTTGTTTTTTTAATTCTGAATTTTGGAATGTTGGCAGAATATCTTGTTCTGGATTTTGTTAATGTTTGTCAAATTTGTCTTCCCTGTTGAAATATCATGCACAAGCAGAAATTTATTTAAAGAAATAAAGTAGCCCTTTCACTGAACTTTGACAGAACTTAGCTATTCCTCTGCTATTCATAGAATTATGTTATTGTGTGTGTGTGTGTGTGTGTGTGTGTGTGTGTGTGTGATTTGCCAAGCACATCATTGTGGGTCGTTTAATCAAATAACATTCATCCATCCCCTCACAATTTGTTTCGCTCACTGGAGTCTCTTAGAATTCTACTGGTCGCAACGCAAACAAAATTTCAATTATGTTTTGAAAATACAAATATGACAATACCTTTAAATCAGTTAGGGTTTTCAGATTTGTGGTTTGTCCAGCCGTTTACACTAAATGTTTTTAACAAAGATTGCAAGACCAATATTTGCAATGCTGGAATGGAATGCCAGCAATAGCGTTTGTTATAATCATTGTTTGTATAAGAATGAGTTTTGTTTTGAAAAATATTCGATGTGTTTGACTGGGTCCCTGAGAGAAACATTATAACAATTTAGGTTAAGTAATCATAAGTTGCCCATTCACCTGGAACGTTTTTTGAACATCCCGAGGGATGAACGAGTATGTAAGCTGTGTGGAAGTGGTGAGAAAGGAGATGAATTTCACTTTTTGTTCAATTGTCAATTATGATAGCATCATGAAGGAACGAAAAAAATGTATTGGAAATTATTTTCAGCATCATGCAAATGTTATAAAATATAATGCTTTAATGAATGTAACATTCAAAAATAAGTTGGTTAAGATGGCTAAGTTTGTTAGTGTTATTATGAGCATGTTTAGTTAGATGATTTACGTGTTTCGTTGTATTTTGTTGTGGTACTTTTGCTGTTGGTTTTGTTTGTTTGCTCGTTTGATTTTTGCTTCAATACTGTTTGTTGCAGCTGTCTTTGCTTCTGGGTTTTTTAACTGGCAAAACAAGCATAAAGGAGGCTATTCCTGTCGATAAGTGCTCTAATTGATGAAGATGTGGTTTTTGTTTGTTAGTGTGTTCTGTTTTCTTTTGTTGCTTAATTAAGATGACAGTGTTTGCTGTGCCTGTGTGCACTCTCATTGTGCGTGTGGTTGAATGTGTGACTTAATTGTGTATTTTGTTAACTTAACTCTAACCAGTTCACGGTATTTCATGCTGAAAACAATGAAATAAGGGTATGGCCAACAAATGTTTAAGTTTTATGCTCATTTCTTCAGGTAATTATCACATGTTGTATATCAAATTGAAGCTCTTGAAATGTTCTTGTTAACAGTAATAAGGAATTAAAAGAAAAAACAGACCGGAAAGAAGTTTTGGTGGATGAAAGCTAACCGTTTTACATAATTTCATGCCAAACCCAGCACACAATCGTCATGAATAACTTTTTTTCCAGTTTCATTTTTTTAATAATCTGTTGATATCATTTTGATAATTATTTAATTTTTCACATAAAATCTAAATTTCATTTAGTTTCCTGATAACAATGGCTCGTCCAGCTGATCTTGAATAAACATGCCAATACGTCAAAAAGTAGGACTTCTGAGCTCAAAGAGTAATAGTTTGGTTTGAAAAATATCTAAATACACCTAATAACAAACACAAAATAACTTCCGTGACAGAACTTGCACTGTTCTTGCAACCAAAGTAAACAAGAGGCGAAGCCTTCAAGGCTCACGTCAGAAATCAACAAACAGTAACACAAACTCAATCACTCCGTCACACATACACACACACAGTCGGCATAGTTTTAAACATCTGTCAACATGCAACAATAATTTAATCAATAAACTGTTTGTGTTGTTATTTTGAGTGCATACACGGGCTTGTCCTCAGAATAAAGTAAATGGGATTGTTCGTAGCTAAAACCTTGAAAACCTTATCCAAAAACAAAGAGATTGCCAACGTTCCAAAATTCAGAATAAAAAAACAAGAAAGGTAGGTTGTTGGAACGTTTGTTATTGACAAAATAACAAATTTGTTATTTGTATGCACTTAAAAGACCGTTGGGTCGATATATTTGTGAATGTTTTGTCAATAACAAACGTTCCAACAACCTACCTTTCTTGTTTTTTGATCTTGAAAACCTTAAACCAAAAACCGCTCCTCGAACCCATACAAATCCATGGTCAAAGGGAAATAACAGAAAAACAAGTCCAACAATAAACTGATTTAAGTCCCCTGTTTTGTAAGAAAGAACGATAACCTCTGCCAAAAAACGTGTGTGTTACTTCCCTTAAAAATTACGGAAACTGCCGAGTGTCAATAACAACTTTACGTCATAATCGGAAAAAAACGAGAATTAATTTATCAAGGGAAGTCACTCTTACTTCTACGGAAATTGCCGAAGGATTGCGTAGCTCTTACGTCATGTCCGTGAAAAGCGGGAATTAATTAGCTAAGGGAAGTAACTCTTAAATTCAGCGGAAACACTCGAATAATTACATACTTGTTACGTCATCTTCGGCAAAACGAGAATTAATTTGAGAAGAGCAATCACTCTTATTCATTACGGAAATACACGAATCTAACGTCATCAATAATGCTTCCGGAAAAGGCCGAACATTGTTATGGGAAACAACTCTTCCTGTTTTATTTGATTTAAGAACAACCTGACTTGTTTCTCTTTGACCGTGTTAAGCACTCTCCTGCGCAGAAGTCTCTTTTTGTCTCGAAGTTGGCAATAGCAGACGTACAAAATATTTGGGTTGTTTGCAGGGATGAGTACAGGGGAAATGTTTACTTTCACCGACGAAAAAATGTAGGTACATTGTCATTAGCGATACTATAATTATGCGGGGGAAAAAATGACCTTTCTGAAGTAGATCTATGTATTTTATTTGGTTCATTACTTTTCATTTAGGCAGCCATACGCCGCTTTCGGAGGAAGCATGCTGGGTATTTTCGTGTTTCTATAACCCACCGAACTCTGACATGGATTACAGGATCTTTTTCGTGCGCACTTGGTCTTGTGCTTGGTGTACACACGGGGGTGTTCGGACAACGAGGAGAGTCTGCACATAAAGTTGACTCTCGGAGAAATAAATCTCTCGTCGAACGTGGGGACGAACTCACGCTGACAGCGGCCAACTGGATACATACAAATCCAGCGCGCTACCGACTGAGCTACATCCCCGCCCCTGTACTGATTTGGCAGTTACCTACTCTCTTATGCAAGCCCCCCCCCCCCCCCCCCCCACCGCCTGCCTACCTTTACCCCATTTTACATTTAGTCAATTCTAATGAAATGTTTTAACAAAGACCGGGAATCGAGCCGAGGGTATTTGTGTGTGTACAGCAATTAAAAACAAGTCGCGTAAGGCGAAAATACAACATTGTTTTAACTTTCTGAGCGTGTTTTTAATCCAAACATATCATATCTATATGTTTTTGGAATCAGGAACCGACAAGGAATAAGATGAAAGTGTTTTTAAATTGATTTCGACAATTTAATTTTGATAATAATTTTTATATATTTAATTTTCAGAGCTTGTTTTTAATCTAAATATAACATATTTATATGTTTTTGGAATCAGAAAATGATGGAGAATAAGATGAACGTAAATTTGGATCGTTTTATAAATTTTTATTTGTTTTTACAATTTTCAGATTTTTAATGACCAAAGTCATTAATTAATTTTTAAGCCACCAAGCTGAAATGCAATACCGAAGTCCGGGCTTCGTCGAAGATTACTTGACCAAAATGTCAACCAATTTGGTTGAAAAATGAGGGCGTGACAGTGCCGCCTCAACTTTCACGAAAGGCCGGATATGACGTCATCAAAGACATTTATCAAAAAAATGAAAAAAAAGTTCGGGGATTTCATACCCAGGAACTCTCATGTCAAATTTCATAAAGATCGGTCCAGTAGTTTAGTCTGAATCGCTCTACACACACACACACACACACACAGACAGACACACGCACATACACCACGACCCTCGTCTCGATTCCCCCCTCTACGTTAAAACATTTAGTCAAAACTTGACTAAATGTAAAAAACAAACTACTGGGCAGATCCTTATGAAACTTAACATCTAAGTTCTCCCAGATGATATCCCCGCCCTAACCGGCACGGTTGGCCTAGTGATTGGGAGGTCGTGGGTTCGAACCCCGGCCGGGTCATACCTAAGACTTTAAAATTGGCAATCTAGTGGCTGCTCCGCCTGGCGTTTGGCATTATGGTGTTAGTGCTAGGACTGGTTGGTCCGGTGTCAGAATAATGTGACTGGGTGAGACATGTTCAGTCTGTCTTGTGTCACAGTGTGGCGCACGTTATAATTATGTGGCAAAGCAGCACCGCCCTGATATGGCCCTTCGGCTTTCGTGGTCGGCTGGGCGTTAAGCAAACAAACAAAAATATCCCCGCCCATTTTTGACTCACATGCGAAGCAAAAGTGAGTCTATGTACTCACCCGAGTCGTCCGTCCGTCCGTCCCGGCGTCCGTGGGTCCGTCCGTCCGTCCGGAAAACTTTAACGTTGGATATTTCTTGGACACTATTCAGTCTATCAGTACCAAATTTGGCAAGATGGTGTATGATGACAAGGCCCCAAAAAACATACATAGCATCTTGACCTTGCTTCAAGGTCAAGGTCGCAGGGGCCATAAATGTTGTCTAAAAACAGCTATTTTTCACATTTTTCCCATTTTCTCTGAAGTTTTTGAGATTTAATACCTCACCTATATATGATATATAGGGCAAAGTAAGCCCCATCTTTTGATACCAGTTTGGTTTACCTTGCTTCAAGGTCAAGGTCACAGGAGCTCTTCAAAGTTGGATTGTATACATATTTTGAAGTGACCTTGACCCTGAACTATGGAAGATAACTGTTTCAAATTTAAAAATTATGTGGGGCACATGTTATGCTTTCATCATGAGACACATTTGGTCACATATGATCAAGGTCAAGGTCACTTTGACCCTTATGAAATGTGACCAAAATAAGGTAGTGAACCACTAAAAGTGACCATATCTCATGGTAGAAAGAGCCAATAAGCACCATTGTACTTCCTATGTCTTGAATTAACAGCTTTGTGTTGCATGACCTTGGATGACCTTGACCTTGGGTCAAGGTTACATGTATTTTGGTAGGAAAAATGTGTAAAGCAGTTCTTAGTGTATGATGTCATTGCTAGGTTTAGCTGAAGGTCAAGGTCATGTAAAGGTCAAGCATGTGAGTCGTATGGGCTTTGCCCTTCTTGTTTTCCATTTTTGAATGTTTTTAATAATCTTATATTCGACTTTTTGCAAAAAGTTGATGCCGCACAGTGGTGATGTCATTGTTTACTCAAATTTATTGAATTATTGGTCAACTTACATTATAATCTTCGACTGGTATTCTATTTCAACTCAGAAGCTTACACTGAATTAATGAAAAAGTTTGGTCATTAAAAATCTAAAAATTCTATTTAAAATTAAAACCTAATCGTCTAAAAAAAAGATTTGATTTTATTCTTTACCATTTCCTGATTCCAAAAACATAATAAATACTTTATGTTTGGATTGAAAACAAGCTCAGAAAGTTAGGAATTCTATTTCATCCGCAGAAGCAAACTATGTCAATTTGCTGATCTTGATTGCAAAAATGTGCATACGTATTTATAGATACGGTACCCCTTTAGAGATCGGATGTATTTTTAAAAAAAGAGTTAAGTTTAAGAAAAATAATTGACTTGTGACTCGCATATATGTTGCTATCTGTGAAATTGAAATAAAGAAACGTTAGGTAACAAAAGGAGAAATGATGACGGAAGAAAATATAGGACAAAATGTATAAAAAAAATAGTAAGTGGAGAGAGAGAAGATAGAACGAGAGGAGACAGTGAGAGAGAGAGGGAGAGAGAGAGAGAGAGAGAGAGAGAGAGAGAGAGAGAGAGAGAGAGAGAGAGAGAGAGAGAGAGAGAGAGAGAGATTGGCAGACTATGGGAGAGAGGGGGAGAGAGAGACCGACAGAGTATGGGGGAGAGGAGAGAGAGAGAGAGAGAGAGAGAGAGAGGGAGAGAGAGAGAGGGAGAGAGAGAGAGGGAGAGCGAGAGAGAGAGAGAGGGAGAGCGAGCGCGAGCGAGAGAGAGAGAGAGAGAGAGAGAGAGAGAGAGAGAGAGAGAGAGAGAGAGAGAGAGAGAGAGACAAAACAAAAAAGAAGCACAAAGAAGAAGACAGAAGAATCCGAAGAACAAAATTCAGAAAAAACAGACAAGTCGAAGAGAAAGAAAGTGGATGCAGAGAAAGACAGACTAGGGAGTGAGTGAGAGAGAGAGAGAGAGTGAGAGAGAGAGAGAGAGAGTGAGAGGGAGAGAGAGAGAGAGAGATGTTGTGTGGACAAGTGTGAGAAAGAGAGAGAGAGAGAGAGAGAGAGAGAGAGAGAGAGATGTTGTGTGGACAAGTGTGAGGTGTGAGAAAGAGAGAGAGAGAGAGAGAGAGAGAGAGAGAGAGAGAGAGAGAGAGAGATGTTGTGTGGACAAGTGTGAGAAAGAGAGAGAGAGAGAGAGAGAGAGAGAGAGATGTTGTGTGGACAAGTGTGAGAAAGAGAGAGAGAGAGAGAGAGAGAGAGAGAGAGAGAGAGAGAGAGAGATGTTGTGTGGACAAGTGTGAGGTGTGAGAAAGAGAGAGAGAGAGAGAGAGAGAGAGAGAGAGAGAGAGAGAGATGTTGTGTGGACAAGTGTGAGAAAGAGAGAGAGAGAGAGAGTGAGAGAGAGAGAGAGAGATGTTGTGTGGACAAGTGTGAGAAAGAGAGAGAGAGAGAGATGTTGTGTGGACAAGTGTGAGAAAGAGAGAGAGAGAGAGAGATGTTGTGTGGACAAGTGTGAGAAAGAGAGAAAGAGAGAGAGAGAGAGGGTAAATGTAAATAAAAAAAATAAAAAATAAAAAAAAATAAAAATTGTCCATGATCTGTTTACTGTCCATTGAGTGTGAAGCTGAGAGAAAGAGTGAGACTGAAGGAAAACAATAATAACTTAATAAGAATTAAAATGATAATAAAAATTAAAAAAATAAGAAAAAAAACCTTCCGATATAAAATTTTTAAAAAACGCACGCACATGTGTGATTAACAATGTCTGATCTCCTAAAAAAATTTAAAAAAAAATAAAAATTAAAAAAAATAAAAGCTCAGAAAGTTAAAAAAAAAATAAAAAAAAAAGACTACAGAAAAACGCTATACTGGCTTGTCACTTCAAGCGATCAGATACGTTTTTTCATGCCAGTGAATCACTGATATCATTGTGTCAACGCTTTTAGTCTCGGACGCGGGTTATCAGCGAAGCATGCATGGTCTTCCTGCAATGGAGTGCGTACAGTAGGCCCTACCATTCTGTCAGTTTGACAGATTGAATTAAATGTACTAATTTCGCTGACGCGACTGGCCGTTTTAATTCTTATTCAACTCAGCATTTTCGCACAGCTATGCACCCATCCTGCTATGCACCGAGTTTCTCTTTTATTGTACAAGTTGTTTGTGTGTGTGTGTGTGTGTGTGTGTGTGTGTGTTTGTGTGCTAATTCGCTGTTTGTTGCGATAAGAAGTTCATGATCATGATGTTTTTTCATTTTTTTACCATGATCTCTTTCTCGCGGACGCACACGTACACACACCAAAGACGTCTCGCACTTTTTACGCCACAGGCGCCAAATACTCTGACAGTGGCCTAATGTTCAACAGTCTTGTTCCCGGCGGAACATTTGAGGCACATTTGATTTGTATTTGGTTTTTTCTTATCTGTTTTCAAACTGTTTTGTTCAGAGGCTTGTATTTTTGCGATAAACCGCTCTTTGGTGAGCTGACCCTTTTCATTCAGTTTTCAAATGAAGTCAGTATTTCAGTTTTGTGAGCGCTCAAGTTAGCCTATATTAGGCTATTTAGTCTCAACTGAGTTCATCAGTCAAGACTACTAAATTTCACAGAAAACCTTTCCCTCTATCAAACCTCACGCACTACTGAAGTCACCAGATAACTACGTGAAACTCAGTTCTTCTTCTTCTTCAGTCGTTCATGGGCTTAGACTCCCACGTTCACTCATCATTGTTTTTAGTACAAGTGGATTTGTACGTGTATGACCGTTTTTACCCCGCCATTCAGGCAGCATACGCCGATTTCGGGGGAGTGACTTGTAATTCAGTTGATATCCGTCGTTTGCACGTGTAACTTGAAATATGCGTTGGAAAGGAATTAATTTTACTGTTTACGGGAGTCGAAAAAAAAAGTGATACAGCTGACGGTGAGGCCCTGCCGAGGACCGTAAATGCTGTTAGTACTGAAGTAGTCACATGATTGTAAAGGTGACATACCAAGCAGGTAAAAATTAGTTCACTCGCAAAATCACAGTGGTCTGATTGCCTTGAATCGATTTTGAGATGAAGAAAGAGCAATACATGTACAGTTTTTGAAATTAAAGGGAACATTCAAGTACCAGAAGGTCTCAAATATGCACAGGCCTATGGAAAGCCGATACTACCGCCAGGTTGTGTTTGGGGCCTGTGCTCGTGCCAAGTTGTCAGCGGCGGATGAATATTGATTCTGCTTTCGCGGGAATGGAGGGAACCGAAAGTAGCAAGGAAAAAGCAGTCCGGGGAACTCCCGTCTGGTTGTTCGACGGAGGCGACGGGATGGGTTGAGGTAAGTGGTCGACCGCGAGTGATACCTCTGCATATAATTTACAATTCCTGCTGAAAAAGGGTTGCTATTGTTGTCAGTGTTGTTTTTTCACCTCGAACTGAGACGTGTAACACGGAAGTGCTCTTATAAACTGTATAAACACCACAGCATCAGAGATAGATTAAACATGGCGGCGGTTGGTGCCAGCTGCCCTCCTGATAGACTTCCGTGGAATGATTTTTGTAAAAACTAATTTTGGGTCATGAATTTGTCTAACAGGTATGTACGGTGCCAGGTCTTAGTTTAGTAGTTTTTAGTACGTGTTAATTAAATTGTTGGTATTGAAAGCCCCCCCCCCAAAAAAAAAAAAAAAAAAAAAAAAAAGATCTGTTACTGTGTTAGCTACTCTATCTTGCGCTCTGACGTTAAAATAGCAGTAAATAAATCTTGATTTATTCTTGCAACAGATTAATTTCTTTTTCAAAATGTGTACGATGGGACAGCAGATAAACAGAATGGTCTGACAAGTGTTTTGGGGAGAGGGTTGGTTGATCTTAAATAGATTCTTATTCAAAATTCAGGTAGGCACGATTCAGGTATACTTATCTCTAGATTGTACTTTTGGTTTTCATTTATATAATTAGTTTCACTTTTGTTTTGCAGAACTATGTTGTACTGTACCATGAAACTGAAACCTAGCTGTAACTGCCATAGAACTTATGCTACTTTCAGTTTTGATGAGTAGACTTTGAGGTAGTATAACTATAAGCAAAGTCTGGTTTGGACTGGTATACATGCAGTTGCATGAATAGTGCAAATGACTGACTTGTTGCGAAGGTATTTTGTTATTGCAGGTGATTGTGATATAGCAATGCTTCAAATATAAGTAGTAATTGTATTTGTGTACTTTGTTTAAAAGTAGAATGATCCGAGTGGTGTCTGGTCTGCAAAATACTGCACCTGTTACAATCTTTTTTAATGTATTAATTATTGGAAATTCTTGCTCTTCACAAGCCAAGATTGAGGTGTTTTTTAGACAGATTGATTAATTTCTCATTTCAGAGAATGAAGTGCCAAGGGCAAGTTGATGGTCACGAGTGTGGCCGGACATTAACACCCGATGTGACGTTTTGTCCAGATTGTGGAACAAGAAGAGAGAAAAACCATACTTTTACCTGTTTGTCTTGTGGGAAGGCCCTTGAGTTTGGAGCCAAGTTTTGTTCCACTTGTGGGACCAGGATTGACCCAAACCAGTTCGCTATTCAACCCGACATCTGCAAAGGGAAGAATGATGATGGCTCTCTTTGTGAATATGAACTCATTCCAGGACTGAATTTTTGTCCACTCTGCGGCACAAAACCAGGAGAACAAGATGTGTCTGAACAGGGAAATCAGAATAGCGCAGTCAAGAGGGATGTGAATCCTGATGTAAAGATACCTGGCGCTGAAAAAATCTCAGACAGTGCAAATGGGCAACTCTCAGATCAGCCACTGTGTCAGGTAGTGAAAACGGAAACAACATTGTTCAATACAGAAAGACCAGAAGATGAGACGAGCACACCTGGTACTGCTGCAGTGAATGCTGAAACAGATGTTAATGATGAAACAGAGCTTCCTTGTAAAGTACATAATGATGAGGTTTCAGCACCAGTGCCTTGCTCTGAACACCCGATGGAAGTTGAGGGATCAAGTGGTGGCGAGTGGCACCAACACTCACAGCAGTGTGCTGTTGAGGAAGGTTTGTATGGCACTGTTTATTAGTCACCAAGTTAAAGGGAGTATATAAAGACAAACCATTGTTTCAATGGTGCTCTGAAGTGCTCTGCACCTTTAAGATGAAACACCCTCCTAACTTATAGTCAATGTTGGGATTACTCAAAACAAACAACAAAAATAAAATATTACCCAATATTGACGGACTGTGTGATGATATCTTCTGCTATGGTCTGTTGAGACAGTGGTCTCGATTTTGATATCACTGTCTCAACAGACCAATAGCAGAAGATATCGTCACACAGTCAGTCAATGTTAGATATATTACTAATTCTCTGGACATTTTGTATGTACTGTAAAGAAATTACAAAAGTATTTGTCTCAGTTTTGGCTGTTCCATATCCCTCCCTCTGATAATTATTTATTTTTGTTCACTCTTTTCTTGTACTTTTCAGTATTTTAAAATGTCTTTCCTTTCAAAAAGTCTTTAGTCACTTGCTCAACTAAATTCTGGGATAATTACATTTTCATATATATATATTGGTTTGTTTTTAAATTTAGGTGTTTTTGTTTTTGAAGTGGGGAAGCAATAAAGAGGTCGTCGATATCAAAACTGATATCGACGGAAATGTCGTCGATATCACTTTTGCACTGAGCTCAGTTTTGCCCAATCGACCAATGGAAATCCACGTAACATATGAAATAGCAATATAGCAGCCTATTAGAGGGAAGTGTATTTCATAAGGTCCACGCATGTCGCCTGATCACACTCATGTGTCCCCAATTGTCATTTTTACATTTAGTCAAGTTTTGACTAAATGTTTTAGCATAGACTGGGAATCGAGACGAGGGTGATGGTGTACATGTATGTGTGTGTGTGTGCTTAGTGATTCCTTGAAAACAGCCCGGCAGATTTTTATGAAATTTGGCATGTCAGTTTGTGCAGCTGATATCAATGATTTTTTCGATAAATGTCTTTGATGGCGTCATATCCGGATTTTTTGCAAAAGTTGAGGCCACACTGTGGTGACGTCATTATATACTGAAATTGATTGACATTTTGGTCAAGCAATCTTCAACGAAGTTCAGACTATGGGATTGCATTTCATCATGGAAGCTTAAAAATGAATCAATGAGTTTGATCATTCAAAATCTCCAAAAAATTGTGATTAAAATAAAACAAATTAGAGATTGATCCAAAAACAATTTTGTCTTATTCTTTATCATTTCTGAATCCAAAAACATATAGATATGTTATGTTTGGATACAAAATAAGCTCAAACAGTGAAAAAGAATATAAAAAGGCACACTTTCCTGTTTATTTCTATATGCTACTGCACTATACTGGTTTGTGACTTCAAGCGATCAGCGGTGCAGTGCGTTCAGTTTCATTCTGTGAGTTCGACTGATTGACTAAATGTGTTAATTTTGCTTCATGTGACTTGTTTATTAAATGCAGTGCTTATCATCACTTTAATACATTCTTGTTTATTTATTTTCTGTCATTATTTTATTGTTGCAGGTGAATGGGAAAGCCACTTTGCTGAGTATGCAAACCAACCCATGGTGGAAAAGGAAATCATAACGATTTCTCAGACCAAGCTTCCTCTGAACAATGACCCTTCATTCAGCCAGTCATGTGACCAATCCAAGGAAAGATCTAGAAGCACCAGTGACTCTGACTCGAAACCAACCTCAGATGGCATTCGTGTGTATGCTGCAAAAACTGAAGAGAAGACTGGAAATGAAGCAGAAGACAAGGAGAATGCAAGCAATCCAAATCAGGCAGAGATCATCGAGGAAACAACTGGTACTCCTGTAGATCACCCTTTAAAAGCAGAGTTGGACAGTGCAACCAAAACAGGAACCAAAGAAAAACATGTTGAGGATAAAAAAGCACAAAGCAAAGGAGAAGGACAGTGCAAAAATGCTGCTGCAGGAAAAGGCAAGGCCAACAAAGAGATGGCAGAGAAAGAGCAGAAAAACAGCTCCCAAAGTGGTGTCGGTCAAAAACAAGGAGGAAAAGGTGGTAACAAAAGCACAGAGCCGAAAACGAAAGGGGATCAGTCTGCTGGTGAACAAACTAAACCCAAACAGCCAGATGCAAAGAAAAGCTACGCACAGGCAGCATCAAAAACAAAAGCAGGGGTAACTATTTTCCCTTTAATTCAATAACTGTAAGTTATAGACTTCTGAATGTGTAGGAGTTTTCCAAGTTTATTTTAATTCTATTCCTGCCTTGATATGAACTTTCTGTCTTGAGTTTTGAACGCATCATTCATCTTTTCTGTAATGAGGCGTACTGTTTTATATATGCAATAACAAGGCCTTCCTGTGCAAAGGTTGCAATGCTACCTGAAGTCTACTATTGCACTGTTAGGGTCTTATTTGACCTCTTCTACCTGTAATTGGTGTTCACACAATTGGCATTCCCACAGTGTGTGTCCCTTCTGTTTTCCTGTACCAGTTTTCCTTCTGGATTCCGGACGGCAAATTTCAAATTATGGAGATAATCCATCAATTTTGCTTGAACAATTTCAACCACCATCTTTCGCGCAAAAGGTAACGTCGCTCTCCTTAACTGGTTCACACTTGTTTATGGTAGTGATGAAAACCAAACAGTGACGCCAATTTTATGTAACCAGAGAAGCAACGCACATTGTAGGGACACCAATTGTAGACGTTAGGAAATAAATCGGTCAAGTTGCATGGGTACTGGTGAAAGAGTTGCTTTTCCTTGGAAAAACTGAGTCAAGCTGCATGTGACATGATAGGCCCATCAAATCATGCCAACGACTGATATCCCAATGAAAATTAGCTTTGATCTGAACTTTCTGCACTGTCCGTTCAATATTACCGTAAAATCCCTAGCAAACGCCCACCCCCCTTCCGCACAGATTTCGGGTAAAAGTAGGGGGTGGGCGTTTGCTAGGTATACACCCCTTTGCAAGATAAAGTGTCATCACATTTTCACGAGAGAAAAAAAGTGATACAACCAAGTGATTTATGCAATTTTAATGAAAAATAAACACACCGTTTGTTTACACAAATAAAGATCAAAGTTCTGTGATAGAAAAAAAAGAAGAAGAACACAAGTGACCTTGATTCTTCTAATTCTCAGAATAACGTCAGCACAAACACAGTTTCTTCTCTTGTTTGGAGATCTGGTAGGGTTGATGATACTGGGCTCATTCTAGTCCTTCGAAGTCAACATCATCGTCTTCACTGTCGTCTCCACTCTCAGCTTCTTCTGGAGCATCTCCATTGCCGTGATCGCGAGGCAGGATAGCGCCGATTTCATCTGGAAACCACTCAAGTATTTTATCATCTTGGGAACCGTCCATGGCGTTTGAAATTGCGCACCTGAGAAAGGACGTAATGATCGTTTCAGGTCGTATGTTCTCCCATGCCTTGCTGACCCAGTTGATGACGTCATGCATTCTAGGCTGCTTGAGGTTGCCAGCAGCTGTCGGTGGTCTTGCTTCTCTCATCCACTCAACCCAGCTGTCTCTGATGTCATCTTTAAAAGGTTTGGTGAACCCGACCCGAATCATCGTGTGGTCCATGTTCATTATATTGGACAGATGGCAGTCATGGCGATGACGAAGTCGCAGAATATTTCGACGGAATTGAAGAAGTTGATCTTCGAAGTCGGCAGGGACCCCTTGGCTGGCAGTGGTTCCTCGTCGAGAAGAAACCGTGTGGCGCAGTTTCCAGCGCTTGAGCCACATGTCTGATGCTACAAAGCCTTGCACATTAAAAGCACCTGCCAATTTTATCGCCTCGCGTTGTAGGTCTTTATTCCTCCCCCCCCCCCCCCCCCCCCCCCCAGAAAAAAAGGCGAACCATCGAACAGTGTGCACAAATCGTAGATAAAGGAGGCCGACTGTCTTAAAGCAAATTTGTAAAAAAACGGTTGGGCGTACACTAGGTATGGACCCCTCTGCATAACTTTTGGCCAAAAGTGGGGGATGGGCGTTTGCTAGGTACTGGGCGTTTGCTAGGGATTTTACGATATATAACACTTTTAGTTTTAAAGTACACACATTGAAGATGATTATCGGCATTGCGGATTTCATTGTGTCCCTCAAGCTCACAGATCACTGGCCTCCTGTTCAGGCACTCAGCTCCCTAGTGATTGGCGTACAATGTCACATGCAGCTTACCTCAGTGTTTCAATGGAATTAAAGCAAGACAAAAACTAATCTTCCACAACCCATAAAAACAGATTTATTCCCGGAAATCGTCTTTTATTATTATTATGGGTAGAAGTGGTGAAATTAGACCACATAAGCCTACTGACTTCACTATGAGGATGTTATTTTATTTGGGCAGCATGTAACTATATCTATATGCTGGTACATATATGTGGTGTACTAATAAATATGTTAAACTGTACATTTTATTGTTATCATATTTTGTAAACACAGATTGCTTTGTTTTTGTTGAAACAGCAAAACGGTGCAGGGAATAATGCATTGTTGTGAGTATAAGACGGTTTTCTCAGGGTTTGGTGCCAATACATGTATTTCACTATGTTATACTCAACATATATACTTATACTTTTTCTTGTCCACACCAATCTTTTCAGTGTGATACATGTATACATTAGATTTCTGGGAGTTTTAATTTAAGATACATTGACAAGTTTCATTTACATTTAAATTTGTTATTATAGCACTTAACTCATAAATACTACAGCTGTTCCTGAGTCAAGTGACATCCCTTCATTGGCACACATTTTCTGCCAGTTTCTCACTTTTGCTTCTCACATTTCCCTCAAATTGTGAAGGGATGCTTATTTCTGCAACATTCTCTTAAAACAAGAGGCGAAGCCTTCAAGGCTCACGTAAGAAATCGACAAACAGTAACACAAACTCAATCACTCCGTCACACATACACACACACACACAGTAAGCATAGGTGACACTGTGCAAGAAAGCGAGACACTAGATCTAGATCTGTATGTAGCCTACTTACAAGGACACGACAGCCAACTAGTCTCGGCCCGCTCAAAATAATGACCGAGACTTTCAGTAATTCCTTCGCGTGACGTCTAACCCTCTTACGTCATAATGTGACGTCTTCAAATGACGAAATGTTAAAGTTTCTACCACAGACATACATACATACATACATACATACATACGCACGCACGCACGCACGCACGCACGCACGCACAGACAGACAAAAGTTAGCATCGCATAGGCTACACTTACGTGAGCCAAAAATCACTTCTACAGTAGTTTCTCTGCTGGCCTCGTGGATCATTGTACTGTAGCTCATGGTGGGCAGTAATGTTCCTATCCCTTGTTTTCTTTGGTGATGTACCGGTTCTCTACCTGTTACAGTTGTTGCGTGGGAAACGTGTTTATGAAATAATGAGTAATTGAGAAGGTAGCTTTTAAAGGATTCGGAGTGCATAAAGCGTGCAGGCTGCCTGCATTGTACAGAATTCGGTACAGTTTTTGTGCAGTGTTGGCTGGCCCTGTTTTTAAAACACTCGACCCCCGGATAGTCATAAATACATGAGAGCTTTAATGATACTTCCAAAGCAGTGTGCTGTTAGGATTATTTCATCTGTTCCATCCTTAGTGTTTAGTTTTGTCTTCTTCCAATTCTGCTTTGCCACATTGAGTAATTAGGATGTGAGTTTCATATTATAATAATAATAATAATAATAAATGAGCATTTATATAGCGCAACATCATAACTTTACGTACATGTTGTACATGTTGTATTTCAATCTGCAGAAACAGTATGGAGAAGGTGTCTGTTGTCTTCCATGTCATCATCTCTGACATGTGGGATACAATGGATCCAGCGACCTGCCAGGCATACATTTCTATTGGACATCCACATTTGGGGAATTTCAGTTCAGCAGAGGAGAGGCACAAGATGAAATTTGTCAGGTATATATTCCAACAAAGAGGGAACAACGGAAGTGTCTTCCGTGCAGAGCTTATTTAATCAGAAAAGAAATCTGAGTTTGGCATTTAGCACCAGTACTTTTTGTGTGTTAAGGCCAACAAAAAAAATAGGTCTGTTTACGGTAACCCGACCGACCCTAGTTTTTTCGCGCGACCCTAGACTTTTTTTTGGCATTTGGGAAAGAAAAAAAAAAGAAAAAAAATCTAGTTTTTTTGGCAAAATAACGTAAAAAATATGGTTTTTTGGAGAGAAAAAAAAAATTAAAAAAAAATTCCCGACCTACCGACCCTATTTTTTGGGCCTATGTTACCGTAAACAGACCTATTTTTTTTTTTGGCCTAGGCAGTTAAACTGCAGACTGATGACTGCATGATACTAGGTATCTTCTGCATTTGATTTGCAGTTTGACGAATGTCGTTTACTTAAAAGTCATGTTTTGAATTAAGGTAGGTGTCCCAATTAGTTTTTTTTAATTTGATACAATATGCTGCAAAGCATAGAACTTGACAGCATAACGTTTGTGAGGGAAATTTTAAAGAAGCAGACTGACAGAGGTTGTGGTGGAGACTATATACAGCTGGGTAGAGTAAAAGTATAAAAGACGCAGCAGTAAAAGAAAAAAACCAAAAATACTCAAACCACATTGGCATCACCTTGGACAGATGCAGTACTAAAAGTGTTTGTTTGTTTGTGTTATTTGTATTTTTAAAATGAAAAATAAAATAAACTGAAAGACCTATTTTCCATCGTGAAAATTTTCAACTTTCACATTAGATATTATTTTGGTTCCACGTCATTTGTTTACTCTATACCCTTAAAAAAAAAGGCAGTTTACTTTCAAACAAGTCGCGTAAGACGAAAATACAACATTTAGTCAAGTAGCTGTCGAACTCACAGAATGAAACTGAACGCAATGCCATTTTTCAGCAAGACCGTATACTCGTAGCATCGTCAGTCCACCGCTCATGGCAAAGGCAGTGAAATTGACAAGAAGAGCGGGGTAGTAGTTGCGCTAAGAAGGATAGCACGCTTTTCTGTACCTCTCTTTGTTTTAACTTTCTGAGCGTGTTTTTAATCCAAACATATCATATCTATATGTTTTTGGAATCGGGAACCGACAAGGAATAAGATGAAAGTGTTTTTAAATTGATTTCGACAATTTAATTTTGATAATAATTTTGATATATTTAATTTTCAGAGCTTGTTTTTAATCCAAATATAACATATTTATATGTTTTTGGAATGAGAAAATAATGGAGAATAAGATGAACGTAAATTTGGATCGTTAAATAAATTTTTATTTTTTTTTACAATTTTCAGATTTTTAATGACCAAAGTCATTAATTAATTTTTAAGCCACCAAGCTGAAATGCAATACCGAAGTCCGGGCTTCGTCGAAGATTACTTGACCAAAATTTCAACCAGTTTGGTTGAAAAATGAGGGCGTGACAGTGCCGCCTCAACTTTCACGAAAAGCCGGATATGACGTCATCAAAGACATTTATCAAAAAAATGAAAAAAACGTTCGGGGATTTCATACCCAGGAACTCTCATGTCAAATTTCATAAAGATCGGTCCAGTAGTTTAGTCTGAATCGCTCTCCACACACACACACACAGACACACGCACATACACCACGACCCTCGTCTCGATTCCCCCCTCTACGTTAAAACATTTAGTCAAAACTTGACTAAATGTAAAAAGGATACTAGAATTGATTGGTCATCATTTTCAAAATAATCTCAGTTCACAGACTCATTCAACCCTCTTGTTTAATGGCAAAGCCCTTGCCATAAAATCAGGTCAGCTCACCATCTCAGTTCTGGCCAGACTTTTACATGGGATAAGAACATATCCCTCAACTTGGACACATAATAGCAGTCAATATTGTGACTGTTTGTTACATGTGCAGAGTTACATTTTGTGATGAATTAATGTTACAGATTACCACAATTATCCATTAAGAAATTAATTCATCAAAAATTCCCACTCTGCATAAAAATTAAGCACCAAGGCTGTTGATGGTTTGGTATGTGTCCAAGTGGAGGAATTCATCCCATGTAGGCCTGCATTCACCTGGCCAGCTTGAGATGGTGAATCGTTTACACAGGAATGACTGTACAGTAGTACTCCCCCTTAACGACCCCCCTGTTTACGACCACCCCCTTTTTACGACCGATTTTGCTACCACGGATGCATTCTACTATATAATGAACCCCCAGTGAACGACTCACCCCAAAACACGACTTACGACCGAGCTTTTGGGGATGAATTACGACTTTCGCGCATTTGTAGTCGAGCAGACGAAAACAATACATGGCGGCTCTTGCTCCTCGAACTATCGCGAGACGGAAAAAAAACTAAATCTCGCGCACGATAGAATCCGCGGCGACTTCCTCAGGAGTCGGGAAGGCGCAAATCCTGTGTATCCTCAAGGATAATGACCCACAACGCGACTTACAACCGAGCTTTGTGGGATAATTTACGACTTTTGCGCATATTTCGAGCAGACGAAAACCCAACATGGCGGCTCTCGCTCCTCCAACTATCGCGAGAAGAAATAAAAACGAAATCTCGCGCGCGAGATCCTGATACATCTGGGTTTTTTCTGCACGCTATCTTGTCACGACGACTGTCTTGTTGACAAACGAAGATTCGCGAAAGAAAAAGAAAAGCGCCGACTCTTGAGAAGAGAGCTAATAAAGTAATCGCTAATCGAGCAAAGTGGCAATCCGCGGCGACTTCCTTGGGCGTCGGGAATACGAAAATCCTGTGTGTCGTCAAGGATAATGACTCGGTGTTATCTAGATGGTGAGAAGGATAGCGAAGCGAAAGTACGCAAAGAGAGGAGCCTGTACAAAGACCTCAACGATCGTGGTCAAGTTTAGCGATGCAAGGCGACGAATCATTCATATGAGCGGAAAGATGATTCGGGAGAAAAGTCGTTATGCTTTCTATCGAGTTATGACATTCGGATTTTACTGGTTGCGCCACAATGTCAAATGTGCTTCACTCAGCGCCGAGCGGGGAGCGAACATTACGCCATGAGTAAATTTTCTTTAAAATTTGAGTTCCAAGTTGTTCTGCTGTAATGTGTTTGGTGTGTGTGTGTGTGTGTGTGTGTGTGTGTGTGTGTGTGTGTGTGTGTGTGTGTGTGTGTGTGTGTGTGTGTGTGTGTGTGTGTGTGTGTGTGTGTGTGTGTGTGTGTGTGTGTGTGTGTGTGTGTGTGTGTGTGTGTGTGTTGATATGACAGTAAACTGCAACTGTGTGTTTGTGTGTAAACATGACAGTACATACACTGCAACCAAATTCATGACCGACCGGCCAAAAACTCAGAACCCCCCTTTTAAGACCCCCCCCTTTTTACGACCTAATTTTCAAGGTTTTTCCAAAGTCGTAAACAGGGGGTTCTACTGTACACTTAAAGCTTTTTTTTATGAAGCTTAGGTTGAACACACATCAAGGATTCCAACGTGATCAAAGAAGACATTGACAAAAAGAAAATTGGCAATTGTGGCCACAGACGTGACAATAATTTATAACATTATTTTCATGAAAATTGTTTCGAACAAAACATTTGCATGGCAATTTAAGTGAATGAAAACTTAAGGGATGGACCTATGTTACAAAAATCAGTCATTAACATGAAGGAGTGACTTAATTAATGTACAGATTCTTCGGATTTTGTTTTGACTTGATCACATGGTGCATACTCTTGCAGAAGGAATGGCAGCAGACAATGTCATTTTCATACTGCCAGAATTGTAGGCACCGTTTATCAAAACAAACTTCAGGCACTCACCTTGACATGGTTCACTGTTGGAGCTTATACTGTTATAGGACAACAATTTGTCTAATGTGTTTACGCTTTGAATGGAGGAAGTGACACTTAAAAAGTAACATCATATATGAACTGATAATGACTAAATGAGTGGTCACTGATTGGTCTAATTGCGAAACTTGTGGTCAGTATCCCCTAGTGCTAAAAGGGGGTGTGACTAGTAATTGACGAGTGTTTGCCCTTCCCTGCATAAAGTTTAATGCGTTGCATGCTGGTATATTTACAAGGGGAATTGTATGCATACTTATCTTTTTGATGCTACTCAAATCCTGCACACTAGCCATGGTGCATAAGGTCATTGGCGGGCCTCTGACCTTGCACTGACAGAGTTGTAACGTACAGCTCTTTAGGAGGATGCAGCTTGCGTTAACTCTAGCTTGTGCTGCATTTTGCTTCTGTTTAATTGCTTATGTGTCTTTGTACATTATTCTTTTGCAGAAAAACAGCAGTTGGCTTTTTGTATGAAGGAAAAGTATTGATGCCCAAGCATGTGAGAGACTCAGAATTCCCGTACAAGTATACTGTGAAGAAGATGTCAAAGAAAAACAACCAACTCAAAGTTGTATGGGAGGTAGTTCAACAAAGATTTCTTGGCACTGCTCCGTATTTGGTGAACAGAATTTTCACGATCCCACAAAACAGAAGGGGAAAGGCTGGTAACTAATACTTCCCTGTGTTTCTCTTTGCATGTGTTCTAACTCTGTGTTTTCTGTCTGTCTTATCTGTCTCTCTTAATAGGAAAGTCTGTGTTAAATAAACCGTGTTTTGTTACTGAGCTTCTGCAGCTTTACAAAAGTAGCTTAAACTTCACCAGATCATGATTTGGACTCCACAGTCTACGACCAATACTTTCAAAGAAGGATTCAACGTAAAAGGTACCATACCATCCGAATAGGGATACAGTTTTTTTATCGCCTCTTTGCAGAGAATGGGTCATACGCGACCCACGCCAACCGAATAGGGATAAACATAGAAAATTCCTTCTTTAATTCCATATGGGTCGCCCACAACCCACATCATCCAGACTGCCCAGTTCAAATTACGTCATTGTTCATTTGTTTGTTTACAAAGAGAATCCTCCAGAAAGTTGTCGATGGGAGGGTCCTATGGACTGTTTGAGGATTACATGAAGTCTCAATCAAAAACTCGCAATAGTTACAGAGATACAGACACTTTTGTGAGGTTCTGGGTCATCCACGACCCATGAAGCACGGTGAAAGTTAAAGGTGCCATATGTAACCAAGTGTATGAAACACTGGAATTACCTTTGAAGGCAAAACAGGAATGAATTTAAGCTAATTTAGTAACCCGCTGCTTTACTGAACACGGAGGCTTGCAATAGCATTCTAGGAATAAACAAGAGTCTGACTTTCTCACAGACTGCTCTAAAAACCTGCAGGTGTCTCACCGGCAGCAATTGAACGTTTGAGCTGCTCTTCTTCTTCTTCTGCGTTCGTGGGCTGAAACTCCCATGTACACGTGTTTTTGCACGAGTGGATTTTTACGTGTATGATCGTTTTTACCCCGCCATTTGGCAGCCATACGCCGCTTTCGGAGGAAGCATGCTGGGTATTTTTGTGTTGCTATAACCCACCAACTCTGACATGGATTACAGGATCTTTTCCGTGCACACTTGTCTTGTGCTTGCGTGTACACACGAAGGTGGATAAGCCACTAGCAGGTCTGCACATAAGTTGACCTTGGAGATCGAAAAAATCTCCACACTTAACCCACCAGGCGGCTGTGGCCGGGATTCGAACTCACGACCGTTTGAGCTTTACATATGCTCCATGCATACACAAGGCTGGCATATGATACAACTCTGCAGAACAGCTGCTGTGACAAGGGGGACAACTGTGTCACCCTGTAACATTTGTTTACAAAAATACAGTATGACTTATTAATGCACAGATGATTTTAAGGTTACTTCAAAGTTAGGGTACCCCCCGCGGGTTAGGGGGAAGAATTTACCCGATGCTCCCCAGCATGTCGTAAGAGGCGACTAACGGATTCTGTTTCTCCTTTTACCCTTGTTAAGTGTTTCTTGTATAGAATATAGTCAATTTTTGTAAAGATTTTAGTCAAGCAGTATGTAAGAAATGTTATGTCCTTTGTACTGGAAACTTGCATTCTCCCAGTAAGGTAATATATTGTACTACGTTGCAAGCCCCTGGAGCAAATTTTTGATTAGTGCTTTTGTGAACAAGAAACAATTAACATATAACAAGTGGCTCTATCCCATCTCCCCCCTTTCCCCATCGCGATATAACCTTCGTGGTTGAAAACGACGTTAAACACCAAATAAAGAAAGAAAGAAAGTTAGGGTACATGCTGAATAAGTAGAAAGTGGACCAGCAGTCCCACTGTACTGTCCATAGCTCACGCTTTAAAAGTGAAGCTCTTTTTGTATGTATGTTGATACATCAGTGCAAACACATTTCATTCTGACTGCATATGATTTTGCGTTATTATTCTGTTTTATTTTTCAATTTAATTTTGTCTTTATTTGTCAGGGACATGGCATAGGTTTGATGGTGTTTCCTACTTTCCTGGGGCTCTGAAAGAAAGTGGATTCAACCGTCTGAGGGGATTCTTTGGATATGGACAGTTCAGTACAAAATTTCGTCAAGATGTCATTGCTGCTGCTGAGGTGTTCTTGCCTTCTGTTGAGGACATTTACAAGGCCAGTCTTTTGCCTGCTGCAAACGGACAGTCCATGGAAAGCTTCCTGGATCAGACAGCACAGATCATGAGCAGCTTGATGTATCAGATGCTTGATACCACTCTACAGTCCATTGATAATGCAATGATGATGCAGGTATTTGATCATATATGTTAAATTTTCTTCCTGAAGTTAAATTTTGATTTGAAGCTTAAAACCACTCAAAGGAAGGCATGGATGCGGAAGTTAAAAATGCATGAAAATGTTTGCTGCAGAAGATCTATTCACGACTTCCAGTAGGAGTTGGGACATTGCGCATGGTGGCCGCCGTTATTAGTCTTGGCTATCCCCTTTATTGGGGGACAACAAACTTCCGGTATGTTTTTCACAAGAATTGAGAAAAGTGTCTTCACAACCGCATCAAATTTACCATTATGTCATGTTTTTAAACAAAGGGATGTAACCGTTTTACTTGTTTCCACAGCTGAAAGTGATTGTGAATCTTTCGCTGTCTCTGCAGAAGGTACAATCCGAAAGGGTCAAATATGTTTCCCACGCGGTGTAGCATGTGAGAATTTTGTGAGAGAACGTGTTATTAAGGATTTACTTTTGCAAAGTGAGTATAGCTCCATCTAGGTTAGGGCGAACAGGGCTTCTATGTGCTGATCATTCCTGCGAAGCAATCCTTGTTCTAGTGAAGTTTCCACGTGTTTTGTCCATGTGTTTTTAACAGGAAGTTCATTGTACCTCATCAAGCCTTCACCTTGGGTCTGTTAATTATACTGGGTCACTAGGACCTTCAAGTTGAGAATGACTACTGAAAATGTCCACTGAGCTATGAAGGAAATAAAAGAGAGAGTCTTTTATTGGGGGGGGGGGGGGGGGGGGGCACTGTAATGAAACATGACAAAGCCCTGGGAGTCATATAAAGCATTTGCTTTTCTTGTTCTTCAGGTCTTGGATACTGTGCTTGTGACTCCAGTCATCAAAAAAATGACTGCAACAAAAGCAACTGTAACATTAGGAGTATTCCTGCTTCTGCTGGTCGAACATTTCAGAATTGATCTGAAGATCAACTGCACCCAGACTCTGTGCTTTTCCTTGCTGATCAGACCAGAAATAAACAACACAACATGTGCAGATCTTGACATGCTGACTTCACATTATCCAGCAAACATGATGAACAAGAGGTTAGTGCAGTCATTTCTTTGTAGTCTGTGCAGTACATGTACATGGTTATGGAGTAAGCTGTAATTGGCTTTTATTGAAAAAAGGATAATAGACCAGAATTCTTTAGCTCTGGAAAAGAATAACTATTTTTCTGGAATTTCTAGGGTTCTGACATTATAAGGAAATCATTAAAAAAATACAGTTTTGAATTAAAACTGAATATGGCTAGTGAGAAGTGGTAAGACATATGGTAACATTCAATGCTTAAAGTTAAACTTCAAAAGAAATACAGCAAGATGCTTAACCACCCCAATGTAACTCTAGCTGACAAAACATGTATGCCTCCTTGCTCTAAAAGACTGGAGACCACTAAAAACACATTGAAAGACATTTATTAAGCTTTAAATGTTTTCAGTGTGGTGATATGGTCCAATATCTTGACAAGACAAGCCCAACTCTTACAAGTCCAAAATAAGGTGCATGAAGTTCGTTCAGATCAAAATACATGTTCATTCTGAAAACGCAGCCATTGTTGCATATTGATATTCTGATAAAGATGGCATTGAAAACAGTCTGTTAAGTCAATAACAGTTCAACATCCATCATGTCCTTTGGGTGATTTAATTCCATGTCCTCTTGTGCTGTTTTCAGTGAGCTTGCGAAGAAAGTTTTAGCCCTGATTGAGCGCACAGATCCTGGAGGTTACTTGAATCATGCATCTGACCCATCCTGGCTTTGCTGTGTACCTCTTCTGCATTTTCTTGAGGAGAAGTCTTTTCCATACCAGGATCTTGAACCATCTGCTTCTTTCATGACTCCAGAGTGGTGGGGACTTGAACATTTAACCAGGCGGAAGCGCTCTTTTATGGATGCCACTATGACGTAAGTTCAGGTTATACAGTCATCATTATACCAGATCTTGCACTATTTCACGTTTTTCTTCTTTGTTGCTATTGGAGCAAGTGAGTGATATTGTATGTACCACATTCCAGAGCTGACACAAACGAAGTCAAACTCACAACTCTCTCCGTTTGCCAAAAAATGTACACATCGCTTTCATTAAATTACATATTCTTACCGCAATTCTCCTAAATGCATTCACTGTGATCTCACATGTTAGGTGTCAAAAACTACTCAAATTACCTGCCCTTGAAAGGGTGGTAACCAAGTTAAAAAAGAGACACCATGGCCGTAGCTATGGCTTGACCCCTATCTTGGTTACCCATCATGCACCTCGCCCCACGTGTGCGCTGGTTTCCTGCCCAATCATTCTCGACTTTGACACCACATGGATAGGACGTTCGTTCTCTACTCACTCTCGGCATTCACAAAGCTTACTGTCGGTGGGCTACTTCGCAGGCTCGAGCTCTCCCACCTTATCAGCGGGTATTGTCCACGGCTACCAACCCTCTCCCCCCCCCTTGGGGTCAGTGGGAGACCGGTGGGGCTATGGGACGTCAGCAGCTTGACGGGTTTGGGCGGCCGTTTACGGTTTCGTCTCATACCCCGTCCTTCCACCCTTCAGGGGGGATGCTGCTTAATGCACAGCGCTGCCTTCTGATTTTCGGCTGGCAATGCAAAGAGCGCCCTCTGTGGCCGCTAAGTACTTCCCCGACGGGGTGGGCGTTTCGGACGGCTATGCCCCGTCCTTTCCGCCTCTGAGGCAGGATGCAGTTTTGTCTTGCCACCCTTCCCCCAGCCCCTTCGGGGCGTGACAGGGCTCAAGCTAGCCTGGCGAGTTCACAGCATGGGGTTTACGTGCAGCCGTTTCAGGCTTGGTCACATCCCTCTGCTTACCCGCCTGTCAGGTATGACGCTGTGACAACTACCCACCCTCTTCCGCCCTCGTGGCTTAATAGAGGGACTGGGATTTGCCACTCGCACAGCAGGTGGAGTATGGGAGGCCTGGTCCGGCCGTGACACATATCCCCACTCACCCGCCTTTCAGGCAGGTGGCTGTTTCGGCTACCCACCCACCGTCCTCGGGGCAGGAGAGCGTGGAAGCGTGGCGAGCTTCACTAATTTTTGAAACACACCCCCTCCCGTCTCGGGCAGGGGAGGAGTGAAGATTGGCGTCACACAGCATAGCGAGGAAGCTATACAAGGCCTCTTGCTACGACTGAGCATACCTACCCCTTCCAGCCTGTTCAGCTGGAACAATAGGGGCTAAGATGCGGTGATAGGGATGAAGCTTTGTGACTACTTTAGCTTTATGGGGAGTATGAACGACCTTTCCAGGCTGCGTGGCATACCCTCTCACCCCTGCCTTTTCGGCAGGACGCTGCTTCAGCTTCTCACCCCCTTCCTCCATCGGGGCAGGATAGGAGTATAGCTAGACTCTCGCTTTCACAGCATTGGGAGACGGGTAGACTTCGCACAGACACTCTCTTCTCCGGCCTTTCGGCAGGAGGTGGCGACAGCTACCCACCCTCTCCCTTGAGGCAGGATGGGGTTTAAGCTGGATTATCGCTTGCACAAGCGGTGGTACGCCTGTTACTCAGCTGGACTCTGACCTTTTGCTGGACAGGTCCTCCACACGAGAGCGCTCGGACTCCTACGAGGAGGACGACAACCGTTTCGCTCTTCCTTCTTACTTTCTTCAAACATGTTGAAAGCGTCGGACGTTGTGCTGAGACATATTTCGGAGGATGACTAGGCCTCCACAAACCCCCTCCTCCTCGGGCGATTTTAGGCCTGCACGGCCATGGCGGCACGCACACAGCCAGGCGCCTCCGTCAGTTAGCCAGTGGCTTTCTTCAGACTGGCGGGCAGCCTCCGTCACGCTGCTGGTTCAGAGGAAGATGACGTTTTTTTATACGTCACTCAACACTTCCGTGAATGACTTGGCCTTATTGCTTTCTAAGGTTTACTCGGAACAAATGAATAATTCAACGAGGCTTAGGCTGCAAGCTGCTTCGGGTCACAGGGTTCATATGCGGGGGCTCAGCGATGGATACCCATCAGCTTCTCCGCTCCTCGCGCCCCCTAATTGGCGTAGAGGCGCGTCCCCCGGGTGGTGGATGGGGGAGCCTTCTCTACTAACTTCTGAGAGAAGGTCGCATCACTCTCGATGCCGTGAACCTAATTAGGATCTTTTTCTTGTTTCTTCTCTATTTCTGCCTCCCCAAAGTCCTTTTACTTTCCTTTTCTCACCCATACAATTCTTCACTTATTACCCTTAAGTGGTTCTTGTATAGAATATAGTCATGTTTGTAAAGATTTTAGTCAAGCAGTATGTAAGAAATGTTTAGTCCTTTGTACTGGAAACTTGCATTCTCCCAGTAAGGTCATATATTGTACTACGTTGCAAGCCCCTGGAGCAATTTTTTGATTAGTGCTTTTGTGAACAAGAAACACTTAACAAGTGGCTCTATCCCATCTCCCCCCTTTCCCCTATCCCATCTCCCCCCTTTCCCTCGTCGCGATATAACCTTCGTGGTTGAAAACGACGTTAAACACCAAATAAAGAAAGAAAGAAGCTTCTCCACTGGAGGCTGAATGTTGGCAGGACACTTCCTCCGCTCTTGGGGACTCAGTTCTCTTACGCGGAGGAGGCCAACCACGTCCTTTTTCCGACTGCTTTTTTAGCAAGCCAGGGAAAAACGGCAGAGGTTCGTCTAGTTTTCTTTTTTCCGGAAGGGGGATCTCTTTGGGCGGCCATTCCGCCCCACCCCACTTCCATATCGGATGACTTCAGGCCTGCTCGGACTAAGTCTTCGCGCATTAGCTTAATACGTGTTCTCTGCTCAGGACGACATTTCTGATCCTTCCGGAACTTTTCGCCCTACTCCCCAAAACGCAGGGTTTTTCTTTAACGACGCCTTCTTCTCCTCCCTACAGGATGTCGGGCATGCGTCTTTTGAGTTGTCACATACGGCAGAGACGCTTCTATGTTCACGCATAGGAGCCATGACTGCGTCACTACTTCTCGCGACGACTCTTCTGAGAATGACGTGGCCACACTGCTCTCGGCAAGGGCCAGAGTAAACTCAGAACAGTTAAAACTTTTGGCTTAGTGCTCCATTCACAGAAGCCACAACGGTCGTTCTTACTCAGCAATCTATGCTAGGGGCAAGAAGACTTCCTAAGCCCCGTACCCTCAGGGTATTAACTCATTCAAGGCGCGTCTAAATTTCCCCTGTGTTCCCTGCCAGCGCGCGATTTAGAGCCATTTTGAAAAAATTATAAAAAATCAACAACACAAGATAACCTTACATACCTTTGTTTTTGCAAAGTTTGGAACTTACTCTTTTAGAAAATATATGAAACATTTGAAAGTACATACCTTTTGTTGTCTTCATATCCAGGCAAAATATCCAATTTGAAGCACACTGAAACTTTTTTGTTCTTGAATGAAACACCAGTAACACACTGCTGCAGTTTTTTTTCTCACAAAATCAAGCTGATATGCACTGTTTCAAATGTCAAGAGTGTTGCTGGTGAATCAGAAACAAAAATTACTGTTAAATAGACTTGAACTGGTGAGTGTCAAGCATAATCGAGGCGCGTCTAAATTGTTAAATTGTCCCTGTGTTCCCTCAAATCGCACGATTTTGACCCATTTTAAAAAAAATAATAAAAATCAACAACACAAAATAACCTTACCTACCTTACATTTTTTGCAAAGTTTGAAACTTGCTCTTTTAGAAAATATATGAAACATTTGAAAGAACATACCTTTTGTTGTCTTCACATCCAGTCAAACTACCTCTTTGAAGCAAAAAACAAACAACTTTCTACGTCATGGGTTCATCATACACAATGCCATGATCGACACTTTCATTGCTCGAATCATCACCCAAATGATCGTCCATTGGCACAAACTCGTCACCAGAATCTAAAGTATCATCTCCACTATCATCATCACTAAGGTCAAGATCAGAACCGTACTGAATAACAAGTTCTAGCACTCTTTTCAAGTTACTACGTCTTGTCAGCAGAACGATCCGCCATCAAAAGTCAAAACACGTGGGTCGCACACCGTCAACAAAATCAAATTAGTCAATATAACACTTACCTCGACAGTACTATTCTTGCACATTATCTATTATAGGCCGAAAAAATTGGACAAAACGCTGAGTGGGTACAATTATCTCCCATAACCATGCGCCACCGTGGATCCCAAGCACTGTCCGAGTGCTTCCCCCTTACAGGATGTAGGTGGCGCGTCCTCTTTCTTTTTTCGCGCGTGTCAGACCGGCTGTGTTTCTGCTACGCTCCCGGATTATTTTGGACTAAGAGGCTTCTTTTCTGTGTGGACTATCACCTGTTGGATTATTGTGTGTTATTCCACTTCTGGCTTGAGGCTACGTTGTGTTTCCTTCAACTTGTGCCTCCGTTGTTGTGTGGCGGACTCGGCGTGCCTCCCGTCCTACTTCGTGGTGACCGGTCGTCTTCTTCTCGTTTCGCCGCATTCACTTGAGTATTGACCTAAATTTTCTTTGAATTTTGTTAATTCTCGGTCTTTAAGGGTACGTACAGGGCGAGGTAGGATGTCTCGTCCTGTTTTGGGCTCTGGTTCTACGGAACCAGAGTCTGCCGGGGGCAACCCTTCTCCGGGCGCCCAGCGTCATGTTTTGCGCACGGAGAAGGGGACCTTTCGGCGCTCCGACTCTCCCTCCCCAAACGCTTTGCGTTTGCGGCGAGGGAGGGCGGAGAAAGCCTGTTTGAGCTTGACAGGCTGGGCTTGAGCCTGGGACTTCGGGCGGGGCTGCGCCGTCGAAGGTTCGGGGAAGGTCGAGGGGAAAGAAAAAGCTTCTTTCTCCTTCTCCTTCAGTGGAACAGGCTTCCCCCCCTTCGACGCCGTTGTCCGGCCCTCAGTCTCAGGCTTCAGCTCCTCCCGGTTTCAAGCCTGGGGGGAAGGTTTCCTTCTCCTCCCTGGCTCGAATCCGGGGGCAGGTCGATTCCCAACCCTCTTTGGGGGTTGGTGAATCCGATCTAGGGGCTACTGGAGAGACTCAGGTTTTGACAGCCAACGGCCATACCACGTTGAAAACACCGGTTCTCGTCCGATCACCGAAGTTAAGCAACGTCGGGCCCGGTTAGTACTTGGATGGGTGACCGCCTGGGAACACCGGGTGCAGTTGGCATTAAAATCTTCCTTTTCCGGTGCCTCTCCTGTGCCCTCCTCGGTTTCCACCGCTGTGGAAGCCAGGAGGGACACGGGTCCTCCTCTGAACTCCCTCGCTGGGTCGTCTGCTGCTGTTTCGACAGTAGTTTCGGCCTCCTGGGGGGGGAGATCGGAGGAGATGACGGGGTCTCTGAATTCCCTCCCCGCTGGGGTTGGGATGCGAATTGACCCCGTTCAGGGCGGTCCTGTGGGGGCAGGGGTTTCAGGCTTCGTGCCTACGACCACTGCTACTACGGTTCCCTCTGACGTCCGTGTGACTGGTGGCTGTCCCTCTTGAAACGCTCCGGCCGACTAGTTACTGGACGTGGAGGTGTTCGACAGAACGTGGTACTTCTGTCGAATGGTCAGGGCGACGGGAACATTGTTTCTGTTGCTCAGACCGACACCTCCGACCGGACCGTCTTGACCCCACGCCATTCCTTAGCGTCTGGTGTTCGGGTGACGGATGGTCCGGACCAAGGGTCCGGAACGTTCCAGGCTTACGGGTCGGGATCGAACCGGACCCACGGGTCCCGACTGGACTTGACCTCCGGGTTTGGTCCGGACGGGACCCATGGTACGGGACCGTACCGGACCTTAGGGTCCGGTGCGGGACAGTACCTCTGGCCCTTGACGGACCCCGAACACTTCTGTGGGTACGGATGGTTCGGTACCGAACGGGACCTCCGGATGGTACGGGACCGGACCGAACCTACGGGTTCGGATGGTCCGGTACCTACGGGTCCGGATGGTACCGTACCGGACCAGTGGTCCGGTCGGGACCGGACCACTCGACCACCTCTGTTGGTCCGGGTGGTCTGGCACCGAACCGGACCATGCCGGACCACCGGACCTACGGGTCCGGATGGTACGGTATGTCCACGTCCGGACCGAGCCACCCGAACACTTCTGTGGGTACGGATGGTTCGGTGCCGAACGGGACCTCCGGATGGTACGGGACCGGACCGGACCACCGGACCGGAACACCGGACCACCCTACCGGACCGGTCCGGACCACCCGACCACCTCTGTTGGTCCGGATGGTCTGGCACCGAACCGGACCTACGGGTCCGGATGGTACGGTACGTCCACGCCCGGACCGAACCACCCGAACACTTCTGTGCCTACGGATGGTTCGGTGCTGAACAGGACCTCCGGATGGTACCGGACCTACGGGTCCGGACCTACGGGTCCGGATGGTCCGGTGCCGGACCACCCGACCACCTCTGTTGGTCTGGATGGTCTGGCACCGAACCGGACCATACCGGACCACCGGACCTACGGGTCCGGATGGTATGGTATGTCCACGTCCGGACCTAACCACCCGAACACTTCTGTGGGTACGATGGTTCGGTGCCGAACGGGACCTCCGGATGGTACGGGACCGGACCGGACCACCGGACCGGAACACCGGACCACCCTACCGGACCGGACCATTTCTTTTCTGATCAGACCCGATGGGTTCCTGTTCAGTCTATAAATGGCGGGGGTTCGTTGGCTGGGCTGACCCAATAGTCGCAGGGTTGTTGTTTTTCTCCCCCTTCGGCTGCTGGAGACGTTTCGTCTTTGGGGCAGGGGTCTTCGCGGCCTCTTGTTTCTGTGGGCGTTTCTTCACAGCCTGCTTCATCGCTTTCGGCTCTTCCTCCTCAAGCTCCCTACACTCCTGCTTTTGAGGAGTTGTCGGGAAGTGAAGAGGAGAGTGAGTCGGAGGACGATAGGGAGGAGGATCAGGGTCGCCCTGAGGTTAACACTGATCCTCTACCCTTGCCGGTTTCTGATGGAACTTCCGAAGCTATGCTTCGTACTTTCCAACAGTACATGACAGACATCACGCGGCGTCTTGACGTCACGGATGCCTCTCTTAAGCGTCTGTCGTCTAGTGTTGACACACAGGACCTGGACCCGGGGTCTGAGGACGAGAGGCAGGAGGCTCGCCCTCGCACAGCTAGAAGGACGTTTGAACAGTTTCAGGACGTCCTTCCCTGAGACGCCCTCTCGTCCTTTGAGTCCGCTTCGGCCCGGGCGCGGGAGGCTCACGCCGCGTCTGCCGGCGGCTCGTTTTATGAACGATCCGGCCGCCGGCAATTTTTGTTCCACCCTAGTCTTAGTGCCACGGTGGAAGCGGCAGCACATCGCCTGAGGAGTACAGATTCACGTGCAAACGCGACCTATGTTCCTCGGGAGGACGCGGGTTCAGTGCCATGCTTTCCTTCGGGAGGCGCACCTCCACTGTTTCCTCGTGTCCAATCTGTTTCGTCCCTCCCTTTTCCCTTTGACTCTCGAACTCTCCCTTTCCAGACTTCGAGTGTTTAGGGTGGGGCTGACGGTGATGTGTTCGTTGGGGAGGTGCCTTCGGTCAAGAAGGTGGAACTGAGCTCTGCTTCGTTCCACAATCTTGAGGCCACCGTTTCTTCCACAGTCGAGGCCCAATCACAGGCCTTGACATGGATGAGCACGCTGTCCACACTGTTGGACCCTCCCGATCGGGCAGAGTCCGATTCCACTCGGGTCCTTGACACGGTTCGAGTGGATCGGGCTTTGCATGCCGTGCGATCGTGCGTGACGTCTGCGGCAGAATTGGCCATTGGAACACGGGTCCACTTTATTGGCCGTGATCATTTTCTGCCTACTTCTATAGTGCCTCCGGATATGAGGAAGAGTCTGAGGAACACGTTTCCTCAGCCTTCTTCCCTCTTTCATCCGGACACTGTTCGTTCTGTGGTGGAGTCCACACGCCAGAGGAACACTGATTCTCTGATGGTTGGCCTCGCTGCTTCGGCGACGGCGGCGGGGAGTAAGAGAAGTGCTACAGTCACCTCCAGCTCCCAGCCTCAGAAGAAGAAGAAGAAGCCAGTTTCACTGCCTCCTTCTTCCTCCTCTTAGGCGCCTGTCGCGTTCCCAAGCAAGACGAAGGGTGCTCAGACAGGTAAGGGGAAGCAGCACCACCAGGGGGGGTGGTCGCAAGCCTGCGCCTGCCCGCCAGCAGAATTTTCAGTGAGTCCCGGCCCTACGTTGACGCCCCCTCAAGTTGCCCCTCTTTCGTCCGTCGGTTCCCTTTTTCGGGCCCGCGGCATGTGGGGCAGACTGGTCTCCAACCAGTTTTTCTTGAGGGTGGTGTGGTCGGGGTTTTCTCTACCGCTGTCGTCACAACCTCCATTGTCCGCTCTACCCTGGACGTTCCCCCCTCCTCGAGACCCTGCCAGATGGCAGGCTCTTCAGGACGAGGTGAACTCGTTGGTCGAGAAGAAGGCGGTCTACCCCCTTTCTCAGCCTTCTCCGGGGTTCTGCTCCCGCCTGTTCACCGTCCCCAAAAAGGACGGCCGGTTCAGGCCGGTGTTGGACCTCTCCACCTTGAACTTGTACCTTCACAGGTGCAAGTTCAAGATGGAAACCCCTTCGTCGGTCCGGTTGGCCATCCGGCCAAACGATTGGGCCATGTCTGGGACCTCCAGGATGCTTACTTCCACATCCTGGTGGCCCCGGGGTACCGACATCTGCTCCGGTTCGTTTGGGAGGGCACAGTGTTCGAGTTTCGGGCCCTCCCATTCGGCCTGTCCTTGGCCCCTCTGATTTTCAACGGGGACAACAACACCACATGCTTAGCTTACCTTCGCCACCAGGGGGGCACCAATTCTCGGTCCCTCTCCCTGTTGGCGGAGGAGATTCTGCTCTGGTGCCAGACCAATCAGGTCCGGATGTCAGTCCAGTTCGTTCCGGGGAAACTGAACGCCCTGGCCGACATTCTCAGTCGGGGCGATCAGGTTCTCTCCACAGAATGGACCATCGCTCACAACGTTCTACAGCGTCTGTGGGCAAGGTGGGACCGTCCTCTGATCGATCTGTTCGCAACTCGATTCAGCGCTCGGCTTCCCAGGTACGTCAGCCCCTTTCGAGACATGAATGCGTTCCACTTGGACGCATTCACTCTCTTGTGGAGGCTCCTCGATGCTTACGCCTATCCCCCGACATCTCTGATTCCGAGGGTGCTGGCAAAATATCTGCAGGAACGACCAAGACTGATTTTGGTCGCGCCTTACTGGCCAACAGCTCCGTGGTTTCCAGATCTTCGCGGTCTCACCCACGTAGACCCTCTACCTCTGGATCTGGACGGGGGAGGTCTGCTCCAGCCTCGATCATGCCTCCCTCATCCACGTCCAGAGAGTCTGTGCTTGACCGCATGGCTCTTGTGCGCTCCAAACTGCTTGCACTAGGATTGCACAAGAGTTCAGTAGAGTTTTCCTTGAACGCTAAGAGGCGATCAACTAATCAGCTCTACGACTTACGCTGGAGAGCTTGGGCCACCTTCGCCTTGTCCAAGGGGATAAAGCCGCTTTATCCCTCAACACAGGACTTGGCCAACTTCCTGGTGGAAGTGTATCAAAAGAAGAGTCTTTCTTCTAAGACTCTTTTTGGATACAGATCTGCCATCGCTTCCACGATTGCGGCCGCTACTGGTCACAGACCTGAACACTTGATCAGGTCCTCCCTCATCGCTAATGTCCTTTCGGGTATTAGCAATGCAGCGGTGTCTAAACCTCGGGTTTCATTTCCCAAGGGGGATGTCTTTCTGGTCCTCAAACTCCTGCGTAGCAATGAGTTTGAACCCCTGGCAGGCATCAGTATCAAGTTGCTGATTTTTAAGACTAATTGTTCCTCATCGCTTTAGCCACTTGCCGTAGACTCAGTGGTATTCAAGCTTTGAGTGGCCTGGACTTTGACATTGAGTTCACCACACAGCAGTGGTTGCCAGCATGGTCACGTCAGTCTAAGGTATGTTTCTTGGGTATATTTTCTTTTACGGTAGTACTGTTCGAAAATTACCTGGGTATCTTAATTTTTGGATTTAAGTGATTTTGATTAAGGAGTTTAATACTCTACATATCACCCTCACACCACTCTGGTATTCTGTGCAAGAATAGTACTGTCGAGGTAAGTGTTATATTGACTGTAAGGCTTCTTTTTAAGCCTACTGTCTATATGATACTTACCGAGACAGTACTATTAGAGTTTCCCTCCCGCCTCCCCTCTTGATATGTTATGGGCTTTTTGAGGGTCTGCAGCTCATAAAGAAAGAGGACGCGCCACCTACATCCTGTAAGGGGGAAGCACTCGGACAGTGCTTGGGATCCACGGTGGCGCATGGTTATGGGAGATAATTGTACCCACTCAGCGTTTTGTCCAATTTTTTCGGCCTATAATAGATAATGTGCAAGAATAGTACTGTCTCGGTAAGTATCATATAGACAGTAGGCTTAAAAAGAAGCCTTACAATCCCAACAATTGAAAGGAAGGAACTGTTTACAGTGAATGGTTTCACTGTAGACAGATAGAAGTTCATTGCAGGGGTTGTTTCCCTTGGTCAGCAGGACCGTTTACACCTTTAAAAATTCGTGATATTCGTCGGAACTCAAGTACAGGCACGCGGCCAACGCTAAACACAGGTGTCGGAATTCCAGTTCCGACACGCAGCGAATGAGTTAAGGTGTTACGAGTGTGTTCAAGTTGCGGTTCTTGCTAATGTTTATTCTCACTGAGTTACTTGCCTTGATTGTGACGGCGTATACACACAGTCCAGTGTGCATTCGACAGGGTGTGCCCAATATGTACTGCTAGAACTAAGATACTTCTTGATTTCAGTAAATAGTTGCTACTTGCCAAATTTGTTTTATTTTTCAAAAAAATTAACAGAAAATCCAATATTTAGATTATTTGTTTGAAATTTGGTATGGACACAGTTGAATGCACACACAGTTCATTTGCATCTTCAAATCAATCAGTCAATCAATACGATTGGGTGCCGAGGCTGTCAAGTCAGTAGGGGGTGTGACTGCCTTGAGCAGCAACAACTGCCCGGCACCTTCTGGGCATGGACTGGATCAGATGCCGGATATCTTGCTGTGGGATGGTGTCCCACTCCTCCTGAAGTGCCTGCAATAGATCGCGGTGATTTGCCGGCGCTTCTTCTCGCCTGCGCACAGGTCTGTCCAATTCATCCCAGAGGTGTTCTATCGGGTTCATGTCTGGCGACATGGATGGCCAGGGAAGCACCTGGACATGGTGGTCGGTGAGGAACTGGGTGGTGAGTCGTGCTGTGTGCGGGCGAGCGTTGTCCTGCTGGAATATGGCATCCTGGTCAGCCAGAAGAGGAAGGGCGTGTGGGCGCAGAATTTCCTCCACGTATCGCTGGGCAGTTATGCGCCCTTGGACGTGCACCAGGGTGCTCCTTCCAGCGGTATTGATCGCCCCCCACACCATGACGCCTCCACCACCATGAACGGGTGCCTCATCCACACAGTTGGGCGCGTAACGTTCGTTTACTCTCCGGTAGACCCTCCTCCGACCATCATGTCGCTGGAGCAGGAAGTAGGACTCGTCGCTGAACCACACGTGTCTCCAGTGATTCCGGACGGTCCAGCGAAGGTGCTGGTTGCCCCACTGCACTCGGTTCTGGCGATGGCGGCGGGTGAGGACAGCTCCTCTGTGAGGTCTGCGAGCTCTCAAACCAGCTTCATGCAGGCGGTTCCGCACGGTCTGGTCCGATAATCGGTGTGGCCCGGGGAGAGCCTGGACAGAAGATGAGGCTGACAGGAAACGATTCCGGAGGTGGCGGAGCCGTATGAAGCGGTCGTGAGCAGCAGTTGTCGCCCTTGGTCTTCCCGCTCGTGGCAAGTCAGCAACGGAGCCAGTGGCTTGAAACCTGACCCACAGTCTACTGATGGTGCTCTGGGACACGTGGAAGTGCCTGGCGATTGCACTTTGACTTTGGTCTGCTTGAAACGACCCAATGCAATTTGGCGGTCTTCTCTGCTCAATTGGGCCATCTTTCGTCGCTGAATTGTCGTCTGATTTCTTTGTGGCGAACAATCCGCTTTTATGGGTTTTGGAAGACATGGTGAGAGCTCAATATTCCCCGAGTTTCACGACATTACACTGAAGCATGACGAGTGGTCATGCCAAATGAGCAATTTTGACATTGTAGCCACTGATAACGCATGCGTCACGTGCAGAGCTCACTTGTGGCAATGGACGAAAGGTCGACGACCAGATAAACATTTTCTGCAGTTTGGTGGATATCCTTGTAGCCATATAACTAAATTAACCAAATATTACAAGCTATGCGTTTCTTTTTTTGAACAGTATAGTTTGTTTTTAAATGATTTTTTAGAGATCGCCAAATGGTATTGTGTGAATAACATCATTCGGTCACCGGCACGGTTGGCCTAGTGGTAAGGCGTCCGCCCCGTGATCGGGAGGTCGTGGGTTCCAACCCCGGCCAGGTCATACCTAAGACTTTAAAATTGGCAATCTAGTGGCTGCTCCGCCTGGCATCTGGCATTATGGGGTTAGTGCTAGGACTGGTTGGTCCGGTGTCAGAATAATGTGACTGGGTGAGACATGAAGCCTGTGCTGCGACTTCTGTCTTGTGTGTGGCGCACGTTATATGTCAAAGCAGCACCGCCCTGATATGGCCCTTCGTGGTCGGCTGGGCGTTAAGCAAACAAACAAACAAACAAACAAACAAACCATGGTGCTGTCACTTGTTTAGTTGGGGTTGCTTCCCTTATACCTAGACGGGTAGCATTTATCAGACCTAAGCATCTCGAAGTGTGTCAATGCTAATTATGTGATTCGGGTAAGTATATTAATCAAATGAAAATTTCATTAAAAATTTTCGATTAGTTGATGTCTAGCTGCCTGACAACATCGTTAGACAATCAACTTAATCTTGTGTGGTAGATAACTCTGTCTTGTGACAAAGTCTGAATAGTAGGGACTGGTAGATAAGGTGATGGCATTGTAGTTAAGAATATTCACTTTACCAAGGTAAGCCGGTTATCGGACATTTGGTTTTTGACGTTGCTGAGTAATCGGTGAGTAGTAGTAATGAGTATTGTTAGATGTGCTAGCTGACTGTCCTGCTTACAAGCTTCTTGTTCAAGTTTTCTCTGTTTTTTAAGCTAGATCTATGAAACTACACACTTTTCCAGGATTTGATAACCTCCAGACTAACCAAACCTGGTCCAGACCCTCGTCAGATTTCAAAGTCACAGCAGGGTCGTGTTCGGGTCAAGAACTGAATGTTTTTAAAGTTACAGTTTGAAACTTCAGACGCTTCCGTAGTTCTTCCAATAAGTCGAAAATTGAAGTTCTCGTGAACATTATTTTATGAAGCTACAACTGCAAATATTTTATCTTTGATTCATTTAATACATATGACAAAACATGAATCGTATAAGCATTTGCTTTTCTTGTTGAAGCTAGAGCTTTGAAACTGTACACCGTCTAGGGAAGGATGACCTCCCAACATGACCAAAGTCTTGTTGACCCTAATCAAATACCCCCCGCGGGTTAGGGGGAAGAATTTACCCGATGCTCCCCAGCATGTCGTAAGAGGCGACTAACGGATTCTGTTTCTCCTTTTACCCTTGTTAAGTGTTTCTTGTATAGAATATAGTCAATTTTTGTAAAGATTTTAGTCAAGCAGTATGTAAGAAATGTTAAGTCCTTTGTCCTGGAAACTTGCATTCTCCCAGTAAGGTCAACAGGAGTGCATCGTTCGCCCGACATAACAACATTTAAGATTGAGGCTTAAATGTCTTTATACCACCCCTATGTAAATGAGGTTAAGCTTGACTTGAGATATTCATCAAGTTCCTAAGCCTGTAATAAAAAAAAATTTCTTCAACAGTTTTTTTATTCAAGCAAACACAGATTTACAATGACAAAAGCATTAATACTTATACTGATAGTAAATTGCAGCAGTAACAGAGTTAAACACATATGACAAGCTACATGGCAGTTGGTATTGTTATAAGTTCAAAACATACATATCCTGAAATCAGAAATGTATTAACGGCTATTGTAATAGCAAATCACAACATCACCAGTCGTCATCAAGCCTGTAATAAATGTAATGCAGCTCTTAGGAATACTTGTTCACTTTTGTTGTATGTCACCATGTTTACAATACATAATGCTGTTTCTGAAACTGGATGATATAGAGGACTGTTTTTCAGGATTCATGTGATCATCATGGAAAACAGACTACGCTCATCGGTGCATATCCATTGAAAAAGCCTTTTCAAGGATTTCTTTTGTCAGCAGGGTCAACAAGGAGGTTATGAAAATGCTGGAACCAGCTTTCCAAGTGGACCCTCTGTTTGTGAGAACATTTGTTGGTTGTTTGGGGCTGGAGGCACTGCTGCCAGTACTTGTATCCAGCACAATTCCTGTGGATGTCATGGCTGCAACTCTGACACACCATGTGCAGGAGACAAATTATCTATTTGATGAGCAAAGAAAGGTTTGTTCGCTGAATATACAATACTTTTACAGAAAAGCTGTCTGTATAACAAACACTCAAGAGATGCCTGAAAGCGGTACTTACAGACACATGGTCAGTCCCAACCAACCTCTCACTTCACTGTACACACAAAACTGAACATTTCACACATA